>NC_081157.1:39610919-39910919 GCF_012432095.1 Onychostoma macrolepis | reverse complement strand
TTAAATGATGAAGAGATGACTCACATTTGCATAAAAGCTACAAAAATTCAAATATATCCATGGAAGAATAGGAAGCTAGAGTTAGACCTTAATATTCAATTCAAAATATGTTTTGAAAATATGTCTTTCCGGTAGGCAAGAAAAGTTTGGACTGTAAATAGATGTTAGCTATAGGACTTAATATTGTACAAAATATTGAACATAAAGTCTCAAATTACAAAGAAAGATTTGAAATCTGAATCTCATGTAACAAAAAAAAAAAAATAATTCATGGCAAAAATATATACCATCTTTGAATGAAAGATTGTTGAAATCCAAACATCCCTCTTGTTCTGTATGCTTATTTCAGTTGCTGTGTGAATGTATTGTGCTGTACATACTTGTTCTGCTCACTCACGCATCTTCAATAAGTTCTTTCTGTAAGTTTGCACTCTGTATTGAATGTGACACAATAAAAAGAATAAAGGCACACAAGGTCTTTATTTGAGATGTCCTTGTGAACTGCAAGCAAAAGCAAACATACAGCACGACCAGTGTAGCCTATTCCCAAAACAAGCCGATTCTTTTATTGAATAATTCAAAAATGTGATTGTTGAATCAATATGAAATACTGCCATGAATAGGGGAGAGTGGGGTAAGTTGACCCACCCCCTGTATCTTGGAAACTGTAAAATTTTACTGTTATGTGAGTGACCATGTATTTTGGAACGACCCACCATTTCTGCCAGACTGTGAAAAGGAGAAGTGTAAGGCACCCATTAAAAACTGTTTTTTTTTTGTTTGTTTGTTTTTTTTAAATGGCAGCTATGTGGCAAAGTGAGCCAAATGCTGTGGAGTAAATTGAGCCAGCATTTTAACTTACCCCAGCATAAGGCAGTAAAATGAAATCTTTAATGTGATATCATGCAACTGGTTTAGTTTATCATAATATATACATATTATTTGTAGTTTATTTGATAGGGATAGTGTACAAGTGCACCAAATCCTTCTCTGATCAGAACCAGATGCTTTTCGGCACATTATTATCATGAATACTGTATCTTTCCACCTGTAGTCCCTAATGGCCTGTTCGACGTTGCAGAAAAGAGACCATGCCAAGAATCGTTTGACTAAAGTGTTTATTAGTTTTAGTGACATTTATTCCTTCTAATTCAGTTTTTATTTAATCTTACTCAAAAAACAGTTTAGTCTGTTTTTGGGAAGGATACAACTTTGGTGTTCAACAGAAATGCAAGCAATTAAATATTGTAATTTAAACTTCATTTGGATTGGTTTTATGTTAAGCCAGCTTTAAGAAAAGAAATGTAAAAGGAAATTTGATTATTAAATTAGTCTGTAAAAGAGGTAAATTATTAAAAAATGTCCACATGGGTATGAATCAGATTCAGTCAGATGGTCATTTTGCACCCAGATGGTACATCTACCCACTGACTCAGGTCAATTTACCCCTAATCTGGGGCAAACTGAGTCACGGGAACACTTTTTATAAGAAGCCATATTTTAAGAACCATTTGTCATAGATACATTTTGATCATTCATCAATTTACTTTAGATACTTCATTGTACTTCTACCTATTTTATCTCATCTTGAGGACCTCGTAAGTAAAAAAAAATGGCTCATCTTATCCCACTAACTTATAGCTTTAGCAGAGGAATAGAGGAAGAGCTTTTGAGTCAGAGTCAGGGAACTGGGGACATTCTCTCTTGTGGTGAGGTACAATTAGCATTAAGAGTTGCCCTGGCATTTCACAGCAAATGGTAAATTTTCCTGCTGTGTGTCGTTATGAGCTGTTACCCTCACCTTTTCTGAATGTCTCAGGCTATTCAAATATTCTTTCTGAATGCTGCAGGTGTGAAGAATCAATGAACATTTATTTCTGTTGCATTCAGGAAGCATAGCAAAAGCTAGCTCCTGTAAACCTTCTGATTTGTTGCAAATGCCTTTCCGGCATCTTCAGAGCAAATGACTGAATCCACATTTAGCTTTTTTTGCACTCACAAACATAAAACATCAAGCACAGCCTTGAACTGGCAAGCGGTGTTTGATATCACCATGTTTTTTAAGGCACCAATTACTTTTTTATGAGAAATATGCATAATTTCCATGAAGATGGGATTCTGAGAGATTTGTTTTGCAGACTTTTAAGTTTTTTAGTCTTTCTGATATGATATAACTTCTTGGATAAAGTTAACTATCTAGTTCAGAGAGTTTTGCCTGTTGGAAATTTTAGCAGTTCAAAACTTTAGCAAAAGGTCAATCTGTAGTAGCTACACCACTTCTGTCCATCATAACCAAATGTTTTTAAAGGTTACTGGTTCATGCTTAATGTAGAAAGAAACGATTTCTATTAGGCTACTATTCTTTTTCTTTTTAATGAGGTGACAGCATGTGCACATTGCACATTTGGGCATGCTGGGTCACCAGTTAATTTAAAAACTCCAATAACACAGGCACAGCGTGGCCCACATTCACACAAAAGACGTTGTGAAGAATATTTGGATCAGCCGAGATTAAAGTCAGAATACTACAGGCTAAAAGGCTGAATTACCGAGAAGAAATTGAATGCGGCTTTTATGATTGATAACAACACTCAAATCATCAACTGCTGAGAAATAATTTGCTAGCACATAAAAAAAAAATGCTTCCACTTAAGAGGCTCTTAGTAAAAATGGCGTCTAAGATTATATCCTAGTTTCGAAATACTCATTTTTCCTGTAAGGTTTATAATTTAAAAAAATGTTTGAAACAGAAATAAAAAAACGTTTCTTTTCATGTTTTTCACAGCATGTTTTTTCACAGCCAACTCTCCCGGAATACAAGGTGGCATCGGTGCAGAAATCCCGCTTCATTTTACTTCATTATAGCGTGTGCAAAGCATTGTGGGACTGGTTGATCCTCCTTGCGACATTTTACGTGGCTGTCACTGTCCCATACAACGTCTGCTTCTCCACCCCCGACGACAGCGAACCTGACAACCCGGACTGTGACTCCACCTCCAGAACCACCATCGTCAGCGACATAGCTGTGGAGATGCTCTTCATCCTCGGTGTGTGATTTTGTGGAAAATTGTGTCCTGTCTCCCTTTTTGTGCTTCATTTCCACCTCTGTTCCATTTTTAAACAGCGTTAACTTCCGACATCTGCAGAGCTTAGAGCTGCTTTCAAACATGTTAACCATGTGACAATCACACCCTCGTTCCCAACCATCTTTTAAATCCACACTCCCGAAATGATCTAGTTTTAGCACAAAGCATACAACTAAATCTCTTTTCATTAAAAAAATTGTAATAATAATACAGAAGCCCCACTGTGACCTGAAGCAAGTGGTAATTTAATAAACCTCATGTACACAGATGTGGTAAAATAATTGGTTGATGGGACTAAATGTACCATGGAATAAGGATCTGCATAGAACAGGATTCATGAATATTTATTCGGTCCAGCATGTACGAGGCTTCATCACTCTAATTAGCATGTTTTTAATATTCATGCATTCACAGTCAATATTTGGGTTCGATTGAAAGGGCGCTGTTTGAGGGCTCTGGTGAGAAATATTATTCGAGTTTTGAATGCTGTAAACAAATTATGTTTCTAAATTTGCTTGCCTTTGTGTTATTTGTTTCTCTAGATATCATTCTGAATTTCCGAACCACCTACGTGGGGCCTGCGGGTCAGGTGGTTTATGATGCTCGCTCGATCTGTTTACACTACTGTACTACCTGGTTTGTCCTGGACCTCATTGCTGCTCTGCCCTTTGACCTCCTCTATTTATTCAACATCTCAGTGGTGAGAATGCATAATAATCTCTTACGTACTATAAAATATGGTTGTTCTATGCTGTGACTTTATTTATTGTATATTATAGTAGTGGTTTCATGCAGGGTAAACCAAAGTTATACATACAAATTGAAACATTTATTTGGTTATGACTAACTGAGGGTTGACTATTTCCTTTCTATTGATTGTACACCATTTTCATAAATGTGTAATTTATTTGATAGACTTCCCTCGTGCACTTGTTGAAGACCGTGCGTTTGCTGCGTCTCCTGCGCTTGCTGCAGAAGCTGGATGGTTATTCTCAGTACAGTGCTGTGGTCCTGACACTACTGATGTCTGTGTTTGCCCTGCTGGCACACTGGTTGGCCTGTGTTTGGTACGTCATCGGACGCAAAGAGCTCGCCAGCAATGATCCCCTGACTTGGGACATCGGTAAGTGGCTGTATGGTTTCTCTGTGTATTAAGATGCCAGTTAAATACACTGCATTCAAAAGTTCAGGGGTCAGTATTATATTTTTTATTTTTTTTGTTATTAAAAAAGAGTCTAATGTTCTTTAAGACTGCTTTTATTTGATCAAAAATACATTAAAACTGTAATGCTGTAAAATATAATGACAGTTTAAAGGGATAGTTCACCCAAAAATGAGAATTCTGTCATTAATTACTCGCCCTCATGTCGTTCCAAACCCGTAAGACCGGTAAAGATCGGTAAAATAGTCCCTTTTCTATCTGAGTATATTCTAAAATGTAATTTATTGCTGTGATGACAAAGCTGAATTTTCAGCATCATTAATCCAGTGTTCAGTGTCACATGATCCTTCAGAAATCATTCTAATATACTAATAAACTTTTGGATGGTATACCAACTGATAGCTTGTCTTTTAGATCACAAAATTTTTAAGTCAATATGAAGCTGATGTTTCAATCCCCTTGTTTTTTTCTTATATTTCCACTGTTCCTGTCCTCTGTAGGTTGGCTACAGGAGTTGGGCAAGCGTCTGGAGACTCCTTACACGAATGGTACAGTTGGCGGCCCATCTTTGCGCAGCGCCTACATAGCTTCGCTCTACTTCACATTGAGCAGTCTGACTAGCGTCGGGTTCGGAAACGTCTGTGCCAACACAGACGCTGAGAAGATCTTCTCCATCTGTACCATGCTTATCGGGGGTGTGTTCACCAGCTCGTTTCAGGCCTAATGTATAATTAGCTTGTTTGTAGGTCAAGAGAGCCTCATTTTTGTAACCATTTATTTAAAAAAAGTTTCATTTCAGAAAGTTCGGTATCTAATAAAAGATGTAGAACATATTGTTCACTGAGATGACTCAGACAGCCAATTATTCAAGACTCTCTCGTGTTCTTCTCACAGCCCTGATGCACGCGGTGGTGTTTGGAAACGTGACAGCCATCATCCAGCGCATGTACTCCCGCCGTTCGCTCTACCACACGCGCATGAAGGATCTGAAGGACTTTATCCGTGTGCATCGCCTGCCCCAGCAGCTGAAGCAGCGCATGCTGGAGTACTTCCAGACCACTTGGTCTGTCAACAATGGCATCAACGCCAACGAGGTGAGACCCTACAAACCATGCCATGACGTGGTTCTCAAGCGGGGGCTGTGGAGCATATGACTGCAATGTTTACACAGTGCCATGACAGTTTAATTCACGTGCTTTATCTTCAATATTTAGGCCTAATCGAGTGGAGGCTCAGGTCGGTTCTTTGTTTTTATATAGAGCGTTTTTAGAATAAAGTGTTCTATGGAGTTCAGTGCATAGCAATATAAAGGGTTATATATAGAACCTCAATTAAGTTTTTTTTTTTTCTAAGCGTGTAAAAGCCCCCATCAGAGTTTGATAACATACTAGTATCATCAGATGGAGAACTATTCACGAGCACAGATCTGGGTCACATCTACTTTCAATGGGCTAATTATAGCTTTCTGAGACATTCACTAATGCTGAATACTGTCATTGTTATAGCAGTGGTAATTAGATTGCCCACAATGAAAAGACCTATATCCAATTAAAAAAAAAAAAAAAAAAAAAACAGGAAGATCTTGGGTGCAGTGCTGGGGAAGCTACTTTAAAACTGTAAAAAGTTTTAACCCCCGGTTTCATAGACAAGGCTTAAGCCTAGTCCTAGACTAAAATGTAAGTCTGAGCTGTTTCAACTGAAAGAAACTTGCACTGACTGATCTTAAAATATATCAGTGCCTTTGTTTTGTCTCAAGATGCACACCAGTAATGTTTTCTCTACGGCACTTTTATAAAAATTACTTAAATGTACTAATTGAACTATGGCTTAATCCTGGTTTAGTCTAGGCCCTGTCTGTGAAACCAGGCCTTAAAGTAGTTATACTAAAATTAAAGCTATTCTTTTAAAAATCCCTTAGCTATTGTGCACTAACAAAAAGTAGCTAAAACACTATTTTTAAGGCAGTTTCAAACCTTCAAGGTTTTTTTTTTATTTTATTTTACAAGCAAAGACATAAAAATGAAGACTTTAAAATGACATTTATAAAACGTGAAGATATTTATAATGTTAAAATAGATTTATTTTAAATAAATGCTGTTCTGTTGAATTTTCTATTTTGTCAAAATATTCTGAAGAAATGGTTTCACCAAAAATATTAACTGTTTTCAACAGAGTAAATTAAAATGACATTTTAAAATATATTAAAATAGAAAACTTTTATTTTAAATTGTAATAATATTACTGTATTTTGTTCAAATAAATGCAGCCTTGGTGAGCATGAGAGACTTTAACACATTCTGACCATAAACTTTTTGAACAGAAGTGTATATAAAGAGATCACATATCTTTTTTGTAATCAAAGTAAATCGTTAGAAAGATATTAATATAAATTAAATAAAACTAATATAAAACAAAAAAAAGTCAGATTTTTATTTTCAAGTTGGCAGATCGTAAACAGTAGCATTTCGGTACAAATGTACAAAAAATATCCATTTAAAAGAATCTGGGAATCATTCTTTCGAATTGATTTAAATGAACCATCTGAACTGACTGAATTGACTAAAAATGAATCTGACATTTCCAGTGCTAAACATGAGAGAGGACCATTTAGAAGAACGTTTCATGATTTCTTCAGCTGTAAAGCTTTGTGTGTAAACCAATATTAGGGCAAAAGTAGCATGTTGCAGTAAAAGCTACATTATCAGCTACAGTCACACCACTACAAATGAAGTTTAGTTAGTAGCACTGCTACATTTAGTTAGTTACTCCCCAGCACTGTGTATGTGTGGGAAGAAAAAAACTGAAGGCCAGCCTAGCTCATTTACACTCTGATCTGTCATGCTACTAATTTATGCAGTGATTGAAAAACACTGCAAATGGTTCACAGGAACACCCTTCAAACAGCTACTGTACTCTGCTGATATTGTGTCTTGCTGAGATCATATTGAAAGACAGATTCTGATCTGTAAGAGGGATTACCTCATTTTATACTAGAGTGAAAGAATCGCATAATGATTATGACGGATATGATAGCATTCTAGTTCAATCATTCCTTTGTTTACAGCTGTAAACATGGGCTGCGTTTGAAAGCTTAGCTGAGTTGCCTCACTGCCCTATGAGGCAGTGACTTTGCAGGCGGTGTTTGTGCACAAAGGTACCTCCCAAAACTGATTTCGGACAGGCATCTGGGTCAGCATAATAATTTAATGACGCACAACAAAACAGAGAGAACTTGAAACGCGGATATTGAATTATTACATGCATATTTCTTGCTAGAAATTGCATCAAAAGTAGATGTACTGTACATTTACACACCGACCACAGCTTTTAGATGCCATCTTTGTTTGTTTTTTATGTCAAGGGCACAGCCATGATCTTTACATCACCCCATTGCATTATGGGTAATGTCCATCTCTCTTCCTGTCCGTTAGCTTTTACATGACTTCCCAGACGAGCTGCGGGCGGACATCGCCATGCACCTCAACAAAGACATTCTGCAGCTGCCGCTCTTCTCCTCCGCCAGTAGGGGGTGCCTGCGTTCACTATCCTTGCACATTAAGACCTCCTTCTGTGCACCTGGAGAGTACCTCATTCGGCATGGAGATGCCCTGCATGCTCAACACTTCGTCTGCTCAGGGTCTTTGGAGGTCCTCAAGGATGGCATGGTTCTTGCCATTCTGGGTATGTTATATAGACATTTAGACAAATGCCTCTATAGAAGGGGCTGTTTAGGGGTGTTACCAAAACAGTCACAAAGTGAACCAACTTGCTTACCCAAAAATGAAAATTACCCAATGATTTACCTTCAAGCCATCCTTGGTGTATATGACTTTCTTCTTTCAGATGGGTACTATCAGAGTTATATTAAAAAATGTCCTGGCTCTTCCAAGCTTTATAATGGCAGTCAATGGTGGTTGAGATTTTGAAGTCCCAAAAAAGTGCATCCAACCATCATAAAAATTGCTCCACACGGCTCCAGGGGGTTAATAAAGGCTTTCTGAAGAGAAGCGATGTGTTTGTGCAAGAATAATATCCGTATTTGAAAGTTTATAAATAGTTCTGGGCAACGATTAATCGCGATCCAAAATAAACGTTTTTGTGTACATAACATGTGTGTGTGTACTGTGTATATTTATTATGTATATATAAATACACACTCATGCATGTTTATACATTAAATATATTTATATATAATATAAATTATATGGATATAAATGCATACATAAAAACATGTAAATATTTTCAAAATATATGTCTTTATATATAGCCTACATAATAAATAATCACAGTACACATATATTATAAAACAAATACTTTTATTTTGGATGCGATTAAGCACGATTAATCGTTGCACAGCACTATATATAAACCTTAATCTCTAGCTTCCGTAATCTCTTTTTTGGGCTTCAAAATCTCGACCCGCATTCACTGCCATTATAAAGCTTGGAAGAGCCAGGACATTTTTTAATATAACTCTGATAGTACCCATCTGAAAGAAGAAAGACATATAACCCTAGGATGGCTTGAGGGTAAATCATGGGGTAATTTTCATTTTTGGGTGAACTATCCTTTTGAAGGGTCTCATCTTAGAACACAAATCCAATCAATTTCCTGCAGGCAGTGCATTCCGTCCATTTAGATCCAGCAGGCTAGATCTCGGCAAATCAATATTTTAAAACAATTAAATGTTAGTACCAGCTGTCGTGGTTGATGCAGCTGTTGCAACTCAACTCAAGCATCTGGCAGTCGAACTGATAGATTGATAGATAATTAATTAAAGGGATAAGCTTGGATCTGCACGTGTTCTGTTTATCTTAGCGCAATTAAATCAAACAACAGCTTGACTCGCGTGCAATGACATGTTTGTCTGGTCTACAGGTAAGGGAGACCTGATTGGCGCTGACCTGCCTGGGAAGGATCAGGTGATCAAAGCTAACGCAGATGTAAAGGCTCTGACCTACTGTGACCTACAGTACATCAGCGTCAGAGCGCTGCAGGAGGTTCTGGAGCTCTACCCAGAGTATGGCAGCCGCTTTAATGAGGACATACACCACAACCTCACCTACAACCTCAGAGAGGTAAAGTGCCTTGCATGTGCAAATTACATCTGGAACTGATTGGCCAATCTCCATTTTTGTTTTTTTAAATATTTTTGTGACTATTAAATATTTTATATTTTTGTGACATACATTTTAATGACCACTAAAACATTGTCTTTTCAATTGACGTTTTTAAATTGCATTCAGCTGTCCCTTTCTTTTATAATCAATAATTCAATCTTAAATTGAATCATTATGTCATGTTCTTTTATTTATGTTTGGTTTGGGACGTATTGGTGCAATAAACAGAATCACATATAATTCATTTCAAAATATTGAAAAAATAATAATTCAATATTTTTTTTACATACATATTCAGTACATACACTACCATTCAAAGGTTTGGGGTCAGTAAGATCTTTAACGTTTTCAAATAAGTCTCTTTTGCTCACCAAGTCTGCATTTATTTGATCAAAAATACAGTAAAAACTTTAATATTGTGAATTATTATTATTATTACTGTTTAAAATAACTGTTTTCTATTTGAATGTATTTTAAAATGTCATTAATTCTTGTCATTGGCTGAAATTTCAGCAGACATTCAGTGTTGAATGTTTAGCTATTACCATTACACAAGAACATTTTCACATTATTATAAATGCTGAAAACCGTTGTGCTGCTTAATATGTTTGATTCATTTTGTTTGGATTCTTTCATGAATAGAAAGTTCAAATAGAATGTCTTCTTACATATAATTCATTAAATTTCAAAACATCAATTCATGTCCATTTATTTATTTTAGTAAAACAGGTAGTTTTTTTTTTTTTAAACGTAAAACTAATCAATATATTTTACATAGATACAGTATTTAGTACATAGTTAGAATGTGCTTGTATGTGTATATATATATATATATATATATATATATAATATAATATAATATAATACTTGCATATACTTCTTAGCTTCTCAAAGCACTGTACAGAGTGAAAATACATAAAAAATAAAATAAACAATAAATCAACAATGCATAACACAATCAACAATAAGGCAACCTAAAAAAATACGGGTTGCATTCTTAAGTGTTGTACATTGGCATGTGCATTTGTGTTCTGTTTGAGTTTGAGTCATTATGGTTCTCAGGATTTTCATTTATCCCAACAGGGCCAAGCCAGATTCTCTCGCTCAACTCGACTCCCACAGGTAACGAGCAGATTTATCACACACTTTTACAGTCCAAAATTTGACTATTTTCTATTCTTTTTAACCTTTCCATTCACACTCTCATGCTTGCACACATGCACAGCCCCATACTTATCAAAGGCCACCTTACATAAGCTCCCAATTATTAGTTCCACTCTGAACTGCAGACGTGTGTGTGCGCCACACCAGAGTTGGCAGACAGCAACTCATCTGGATGTGCCTGAATCAGGTGAATTAGCAGTCTGTTTGTGGCACTGACCCTCTGTCTCATTGCTGTGCCAGCTGTCTTAATGATCAGAACAGCTAACACACGCACAAACCAAAGGAAGGATATACAGAGTCACACACACAGAAGAACACGATGACACGCACAGAACAGTGACTCATAAATAATTTTGAGCGTTCTTCAAAAGTAGAGAGCATGAAACCCCACACTGTAAAAAGCGAGTGGTTCATAGAAATTTAAAAAAAGATGGCAAGCATTTTATTGCTTTTTTGAGTTCAGTTGGACTATTTAATTAAGTAAATCCTTCGGGTACATTTTAGATGTCAGGTTGCCATGACTTATTTGCCATCATTATAACAATTATCTGTTAAGGTTAGATAGTTCTTTCTAAATATTGTGCAGTATTTTTTTTCTTACTTTTTTTTTTTTTTTATGATTGTGAAGTCTCTTATGCCAGCTGCATTTATTTGATCAAAAATAAAATACAAACAGTAATTGTGAAATATTTTTACACTTTAAAATGTTTTGTATTTTAATATATCTTAAAATGAAAATTTGTCCTGTCATGTCAAAGCTGAATTTTCATCAGTCATTACTTCAGTCGCATGATCCTTCAGAAATCATTCTAATATGCTGAGTTGCTGCTCAAGAAACATTTCTTATTAATATTAATGCTGAAAATAGTTGGGCTTATTAATATTTTTGTCGAAACTGTGATCTTATATTTTTGGATGAATATAGAGTTCATAAAAATAGTGCACAAGAGTGCTTAAACTATTGACAACATTGCATAAATATTCAACTTTATTTGTTTTATTAAAAAGATTTTTGCAATTATTTTAATAGAGGAATAAACTTGAATTCACAAGACAACATATTATAAAACATGACATCAAAATCAACAACAAAACAACATTTATTTAAATTTTTTATTAATAATTGAATAATATTTCTTCAGTGAAGTATCCAAGAGGCAGTTTTTCACACAAAAATTCATGCATTTCCTGTGCTCTACAAATGAACTAAAAACAATCACCTTTAAGCCTTTAAGGCTCAAATATATTCTGGGCTGGTAATATAATAAAGAAGTAATAACATTGCAACCACCTACACTACATTTAGGCTCTTTTCTCTACCCCTTCAATTACTTCCAGGAGCGCTTTGATGATTCCAAGCTGCCGTTTATTGTGGAGGCAGAGCAAGAGGAGGATGCTGGACAAGACCTGGGCAGGAAGCCCTTGCTCTCTGGCTTGGGCGGTCCTTTATCTCAGCCTAATCTGAGCACCATGTTAGGGGAGGAGTTTCGGCACCTTAACATGCTCCGTCTCTGCAGATCGCCCATTCAAAGCTCCCGAGTACAAAGCTCCTCTCCTCAGATGCCACCCCATGAGGATCTGCCTTCAGTTGCAGTTCCTGCCCCAAGAATAGACAAGAGCTCCTGCCACAGACCAGCCAAACTGCTCATTCCCACCCTGAATTGTGTCAGCCCGCTGGACCTGAGCCCCCGGTGAGAAGAAACTAGAATTCATTATTACTTTTTATTATTGAATTTTTTTACAATTATTTTTGACATAACCTCTAGAACGAGGAAACATCCATATACAAATATTATTAATACTTTAAGCAGATCATATTGATTACTGATGCACTAATATCCTCTTGTCTGTCCTGTAGGGTTGTCGATGGAATTGAGGATAACGAGCATGCTTTTCACTTCAATGTCGAGCACAGTGAGCCATCTCCTAACACAGAGGTCAAAGGTGAGGTGGACTCTCCCTTAATATGAGACTAGTGCATTATGGTTTAGATCAGTGGTTCTGAACCTTTTTGACTCCAAAACCCCTTACTGTCCATATTTTAGAATTTGACATAACTAGAAAAATTGATTTTCATCAGATTTGATTTACTGTAGAAATGCTGTTGTATAAAACACTGTGTAGGTTTTTAGACTAATAATGATAATTCGGTCATATTTTGTTATTAAATTATATTAATGAAATTGAACATTTCAGTCCCTCTAGGATTTTGCAATTGCAAATAGGGTAAAAAGAATGTAATATCAGCCAATCAAAATCCATAAATCCCACACCAATCAAACTGACCCTTTCACTAAATATGTCAACACACTGTTCACATGTCTTCACTGTACTATTACGTTATTAATAGGCAATGGCCTTGCAACTGACAACCTGTAAGGTCATGGTCACACTTTAAATAGTGTTCTATTATTGAATAAAGGTCAAAAATGTCCCTTTGCATGGCATTCTGGCAGCTTGTTCGACAGTTATCGGTGTTTTGATGTACATGTACAGTAAACACACTCATTATGCACATTTAGGTCACTGTTAATTGTACTCCTACTGTCACTGACAAACACAAATACATAATTGTTATCGGTTCACTTCCACTGCTGTCGTTTTAGGTTGCAATAATTCAGGGGGAGGGAAATGAGATCCCGCTGGAAATGATATATATTATATTATGATACATTTTGCTTAAAAATGGTCTGTTTCTTACTTCTTTTGCTCTTTTTAGACCCATTTCAGGTTGGTGCAAACCTTCTCCTTGAGACAGAGGAGGTCAGACAGAGTCTCCGTCAACTCAATACAGAGGTATCAGGAAAAACCTACTGTTAATCAAAAGAAATAACAGTTTTAAATAATAGTTTTTCTTAATATTAAATGGTGTTTATGACATTCATCATCGTTATTTGTCCTGACATCAACATTTGGTGTTTGATTCTGTTTCAGATGAACCACCTGAACCAGGAAGTGTCCTCACTGACCAAGGAGCTCCACGAAATGATGCAATTCCTGCATACGCACGTGACCCCACCTCACTTTGCTTCCTCTTTCACTCCCTTCAGCTCTTTCAATTGTCATACATCATCCAACTGTACCAACGTGGCCTCCTCGACCACCGACTGGCCATCCAGGCTGGCTTTTAACATGTCTTCCGGCCCTTGCCTGCAGCCAGAGTCGTCTCAGAGAGATTCTTTAGGATCCAGGCACACGTGTATTTGCAGCAGGAGCCATGCCCAGGAAAGAGGCTCTGTCTTGGGGCAGGAAGGAGACATAGAGCTCCTCCATCAAGCACCCAGTCCTCACTCAACCTATTTTCCATGCTGCCCTGACCAGGAAAGAGTTGCCACCTTGGGTGTAGAGAGTCAGCCAAACTCATATCAAGCTTCAAAAACCACACCCAACTCTCCTTATCTAGGACACCATGTTCCTCGCAATGGCGGGTCACTTTTAGGCTTGGCGGCATTTCCGTCCAGTGGTTTGGCTCCTCAGGTTAGGAGTGGGGGTCCCAGTAACACATTGTCTCTGTGCACCCATAACATCCAGAGTCAGTCGCATCCATCTTTAAACGTACAAATGACCTCTGACCTGCACACCAGGGCGCCCATACCCATCCATTTATCAGTTACACCGACCGGCCCATCAGAGCCTCTTACAGCAGTCAGTTCACTTTTGCATTCTGGGATTTGTAGTTCCAGCTTGCTGCATTTCCCCACAGGTCCGAGACAGAATGACCTGGTGGGATCGAGTCCTGTTCACACACTTGAGCCCATCGTATCATCCAATGGAGAGAAACAGGGGAAACCAGGACCTGCTGAGGAGTGACACAATGACTGAGCCATCGCTGAGCAGGAGTGATGGACATATTAAGAGTATTCTAACATACTCTTTGTCTGCTGCATGGATAATGCCCCCATTTTAACCAAATGCAATGCATTGTGGGAGCCATGTATGTGGGTTATGCTAGATATGCACGATAATGTGCAAAACCGTGCCTATTGTTTCAAAATCGCCTCTTTTTCGATTCGAGTAGGACTTAAAGGTCTGTGAGTCACGCTTAATTGTATTTAGGTTAAATCTGTTTCCACTGGTTGGAATTATTTTACTCCATATGGCTTGATTTTACATTGGCAGTTTCACCGTGTAGGTTTTGTATAATACGGTGTCCCTTAGGACTGAGTCATAGATTACGAAGAGCCAGAATTTACAGGCTGTTATCACACTGCGTCTTTTTCAAAACCTCATTTTAAAACACTTAATTTCATGATTTTATAACAGAAGATTAATTGCATTTTATTTCCCTGACATTTTCAAGTGTGTTAAAGGGATGGTTCACACAAAAATCTAAATTCTGTCATCATGTACTCATTTGTTCTTTCTTCTGTGGATCATAAGACGATATTTAGAGAAATGTCTTTTTTTTTTGCCTATACAATGGAAGTCGGTGGTTACCAAAACTGTGGGGTTACTAACATTCTTTAACATCTTTTGTGTAAATTATGAAAGCAAAACTGGCAGAACTTTCATTTTGTAAGTGAACTATTTCTTTATATAAAAAAACTATTTATTAAAGCATGTGCAGAACAATATAAATTTATTTTTGTTGCTGAGCCTCTTTTCATTTTTCATTGTTGGAAAGAATATTGAAAAAACTTGATTCTTCATATCTTTTCTGGGCCTATTTCATACCTGTACTGTTAAATAAATCTTCCATTTCCTTATCTCTTGACTGCGCCTGACTAAATTAAATGACTTGGGCTTGTAAAAAAGGCATTTGCCTGTTGAAAATACCCTCTTCAGAAAATAAACCACGAATCTGTTTGCCAGCCATTGCTCATTTAATGGAGTAGATTTGATTGGCCCATTACATACAAAACCAGGCTGTCCATACTTAAATTAAAAAACAAAAACGTTATATTGGCACTTAATTAGGCAGCTTTGTGGTCGATAACGGCAATATTTTAGTTCTACAGTACTTCTCAGGCTGATTCTCATAAAAAAAGAGATACATATAAGCAAAACAGGCTGTGAATAAATGTTTTGTTTATCCTCTTGGTCTTTCATTCAACGTATGCACAAAAATCTAACCTAAAATCTACAGGTATATAAGAAAATGCAACATGAAGAGACTATTATGTAAACCTGTCCAAAATCAACATGTAACTGTTGTTTTATTATTCAGCTGAACATTAGAATATGCTTAACCTCACAGATACATTGTCGAAAAATCTAGTTTAAACAACACATACTGAGGCGGCTATGCTGCACTGATCTTCTCCAAAGAGATGTTTCTTTAGACGCCCACCATCTCGCTCTTTCTGTCTACATCAGGGCTCCAGACACATCATTAGCCGCAGGAGGCTACCCACACATGCTGCTTGGTTGTGGGATAATCTTACTAACAACCTGTTATCTCTCAGCTCCTCCCCAGGCCGATATATGCCTCATGTCAACATTTCATAAAGGATATCTATTTCTATATCTATATGCATCTTTTTCTGCTGCTTTTATTTGAAATGGAGCTGGAGCATTGACTGATGGCGCTAGAGTTTGGCCAGTATGTGGTCAAATAAGGTATGTACTAGTAAGCCTATTTTGTTATCAGAGTGCCAATCTTTTGGCCATAGTGAAGGAAATGTGGTTTTTTTTAAGTGCATTCATATAGTACTGAATGCAGATAATGAGCAGAAACAGTAGCTGTGTGTCTGAGTAAAATTTAGCACGGTTATTAATGGCATAAAGCAGTTGTTGAGAATATGGCAGTATGTGTGTACTCGCCACCTACGCACAACTTTAATGACACACTGCTCACTGATTGTTCTACATATACTGCTGGGCAGTAATTAGCAGGTTTTGTTGCATCTAACGCATTGTAGAAAAGATCTGATTTAATTTGACAGCAATATCCGAGTGGGAACTAAATAAGGGAAGTTTGTAGCCTATTGAAACATATCAGATATGCATAATAAAACTGTTCTAGGGCATCCTTACTTCAGTGTTTCTCAACCATGGGCTTCATCAAACTTCTAAGGTACACTCAGAACAAAAGCTGTCACTGAGGTGGTACCCTTTCAAAAGGTACTAATATGTACACTTTAGACACTAATGTGTATACTTTTGGTACTAATATGTGACCCTGGACCACAAAACCAGTCTTAAGTCGCTGGGGTATATTTGTAGCAATAGCCAAAAATACATTGTATGGGTCAAAATGATCTATTTTTCTTTTATGCCAAAAATCATTAGGATATTAAGTAAAGATCATGTTCCATGAAGATATTTTGTAAATTTCTTACCGTAAATGTATCAAAACTTAATTTTTGATGAGTAATATGCATTGCTAAGAACTTCATTTGGACAACTTTAAAGGCGATTTTCTCAATATTTGGATTTTTTTGCACCCTCAGATTCCAGATTTTAAAATAGTTGTATCTCAGCCAAATATTGTCCGATCATAACAAACCATACATCAATGGAAAGATTATTTATTCAGCTTTCAGATTATGTAAATTTCCAAAAATTGACACTTAAGACTGGTTTTGTCGTCCAGGGTCACATATGTACCTTTAAGGTATTAAAATGCAGTCTTTATGGGTAAATAAGGTACAAAAGTGTAGGCTACCTTTTGAAACTGTACCGCCTCAAGATTCTGTACCTTTTTTTCTGAGAGAATTACATTTTTTTAATTGATAAATTGCTATCAATAATTTAAAATAATCTAAAAACAACACATAATATTTAAAAGTAATACTTTTTTTTTTTTTTTAAATACATTGGTTAACTACATTAGTTATCATGAACTAGCCATGAAAAAACTTAATATCTGTTAATATTATTTAATGGACATGAGCTAACATGAACTAATAATAAACCGTTGTATTTTTATCAACTAACATAAACAAACATTAATAAATACTGTAACAAATGTATTTCTTGTTAGTTAATGTTAGTTAACTAATGTTAACTAGTGGGACCTTACGATTGACCCTCAATGGTTATGGTTTTAATTGAAGAACAAACATTTCTTAAAACGTATGGAATCACTAAATGACTTGTGTGTTTATCAAAATGTAATATATTAATACTTCCTGTTTCTTTTGATAACTATATTTAAAAACAAGCATCTTTGTCGCACTTGTAGAATCAATATTAGAAATACTTAAAATACTTAGTCTATTTTTGTTTCGAATATTGTGTTGGACAACTGGGGGCCTTCGAGTAAAAAAGGTTGAGAATCACAGCCGTACTTTACCTGACAGAATCCATCCAGCGTTTGACGAGATAAAAACAAATGATCCATGTGAAGTTTAATTAGCTTGTAGCGCCCCAGCTTGGTGATTACTGGTTAGTACATGAATTTGAGCCACATGCACAGCTGATCCTGTTTTCATGTAAAGCTTGTTTTGATGTAAGTACAGACAAGGGTCAGTTTTCCAGCACAAGTCTACAGAGCAGACCTACATATTTGATCTTGAGGTGGCATCTTATTACCTTATTATTAAATATGATAAATAACTGCACACCCACAGAACCCCACAGAATCTTAATTGACTTATGTGGTTATTAATGTCAGTTTTGTTTATTTATGTTATTAAAGTACAATAGAATTGAAGTTAATGTGTTTTCAACAGACACTAAAAGGGCAAAACGAAAAACAAACAAACAAACAATAACATATAAAATACATCTTGATCAAAACTGTCATGCAATGGTAATGACATATTTTGAAAGAAAAGGTCATATGCCTTGGGCTTCCTAACACCAGTGTTATTTTAGTATCATTTATTTATAGTATGTATGTATTATTTTGATTTAGCTTTTTAGATTTTTTTTATAGATTTTATTTCAATTTTTAAGTTTGAGTAATTTTGCATTAAAAAATCATTCGTATAATTTTAAAAATATATTTCTATTTCGCTTTCACTTGTTTTTATCTCATTTATTTTAGTACATCAGCATAAATTTATTTTTAGTTAGTTGCCAGGCAGTGGTTTTCATTTTCATTTTTATTTATGTTTTTCATCTAATATTTATATTTTATTATAGCTTTATTTCAGTTGACATGAACAATGAACATAACAATGAATGAAGGTAACATGAACATTAAATAGTTTTAGGTTTAGTTAATAATAACAACACTGCCTAACACAACAAGTTATCTAGGAGACAAATAAAAAAGAAGGGGAAAAAGTATTTTGGTAATGACACGTAAAAACTTGTACTCAAAACACAGAAAAATATTTAATTGCAGCCCTAATTTAAAAGTTAACCTTTCAAAAGTTAAAATGAAAAGCCGTAATTAAAGGCTAAAAACGTTTACATTTATTATAAGCTTGTCTTGGATAACAAAAATAACCGCGATTTTATTGGCCACCACCACGTATGTCAAAAACAAGCCCCTCCTCCTCGGAAGAAGGCGGATTACGGAAGTTCGTCCCTCAAAGCGGAAGTGAAGGCCGAGGCCCGTCGACTGGAGACGCATCAGGCAGCAGGAGGGGTATTTTCTCTCAGCCTGACAGCCAAGGATTTGACAGGAAGAGAAAAGCGCCGCACTCATATCTCAAGGTAACCGCTGTCTGGTTTTGGTACTGATATGATTATTAATAGGCTGTTGCTAGCTGGTCGTGGTTTACTGATACAGAGGAACTGTCAAGACTGTTAGCCGATGCTCATGACGCTCCTGAGCCGCTCCTCTGGATCTTTCCCTCAGCGACATAATAAAGGAGTAACTCGGGCCTCTCTGTCTGTTTGTGTGTCATATATTCTGAACATGAATAAACATGACGGCAAAAGTTCAGCTTAATAGAGAAGGCCTTTATGGGTGCGTACACAGACGTATGTGTGTTTGGTCAGCAGCTCTGAAGTTTGACCATCTCGTTACAGCAGGGCTTCCTTGTTTTCATGGCTTATCATTTGACCGTTGTGATGCAGCCACACGCATCTCCGAGGTGTCGCAAAGCGCCGATTGCATTGCGATTAGTATGGTGATACTTCTCCAAACGTACATCTACACGTCTTTTTATCTCTTTTAAAAACTTATCTGAAGCCCTGCCCGTTTTTACCAGTGTAGCAGGTTCACCGGCGTTCAGTTGAGTGCTTGTGGTCAGAGACCGTGGGAGGTGCAGATCAGAAGTGAAAGACGGACGGAGGACTTCATGAGGAAGTCAATAATGTGGCCTGAGGCTTGATTGACAGGTCAGCTAGATGAGTCATCACTTAAGATCGCACAAACATTGATATGATCTTAAAACTATGAGACAATATGCTTTTATGCTTCTCAAGATCCCATGATAGCAGTCCACACACACACACACACACACACTTGTTTCACTATCCTTGTGGGGACATTCATAGGCGTAATGGTTTTTATACTGTACTTACTGTATGTGTTATTGCCCTACACCAACCCTACACCTAAACCTACCCCTTACAGGAAACTTTCTGCATTTTTAGATTGTCAAAAAACTTAATTCTGTGTGAATTATTAGCTGTGGGGTTTGCCTGTGGGGACCTCAATTAAGTTTAGGCAGATTTAATTTATGATTTTATTCACATGTATGAACAGTGATCATTGCACGTATAAAAAGCCCACCAAATATGGTAAACGTGGAAGCTCATGTATGTGAGTGTCCATGCTAATTAATTGTTACTTATAATTTAGTAATCAAATACATTGCATAATAAAACTTAATATTTGAAACAGTGCATCTGTCAATTCTTTAATAATAACTGTATGTTTGATAACACAATTCTGTATTTTTTTTAGCTAAGCAGATGAATCATATTTCTGTTCTTGTTAGTGAACAGTGTTTTTAGAACTGTTTATCATGTCTTAGAAGTAATAATTAGTTTATAATTAGTATAATATTTATATATTATATATTAGTATATTTATATATTTGTGTAGTATATATAGTCTTCTATATTAAGATTTTTCATTCTATATATTAAGATTTCTTTAATATATATTTACAACATAAGTACATATTTCTCTTCATACACATACTTTCTTTCATTAATTTTATTGTGTTGTGAATGTTCACCTTTGATACAGTGAGGATTTGAAATCTTTGTCCTGTTGCGCAGAGTGAACTTTTGTTCAGCAGAGGCACTTGATGCACACATGACTGCAGAAACCTGCTTTCTTCAGCACTGTTTTACAGTCTCGTAATTCCATTGTCTTTGAGAGATACAATATAGGGTTACATCTTATTTGTGGTTTTGTTAGTTTTGACGTGTGAGGATCTATGCCTACCTATTGCTTAACATAAATAGCATTTGATGTGAATGAATATAGAAAGAGTCTTCATTTCAATGGAAATGTGCTTCAGTTAATGTGTGACGCTTTCTTGTTTTGGCTGTCACTGCAGGTGAGCAAACAGGAACAGAATATTACTTTCATCTCCTAGTTCTGCTCTGCAGAGCAAATTGGCTTTTCCCAGCATGCTTTATGACTGCTTGAGGCATTTTAGGTCATCGAGAAGGCTGTTTTTTTTTTTTCTTCCATTAAAGCAATCAAATTTAAATTTCTTCATTGGATTGAAATGGCCATTGTCAAACAGATGACTTGTAATATGTTGATATTGAGGTTTTTATGAGACACCAGGGTGTGATCAAGGTTATTTTTTGCTTTTGAGTGCTTTCTCTCCATTTATGATTATGACTCTGTCAATTATGTCGTTTTACACAGGTTTTCCTGGCATGACATTAAAACATTAACACACAAATACAAGGTTCACAAAGTGAATATTGTGATTTAGTCATAAAGGTGTTTGTAATTATCATTTTTGTGTTTGTTATCTTTAGCTAAATTATTTTGCCTAGTTGAAATCACTCTTAATAGAAACAAGTATGCCATTATTCACAATAACCTGAAAAATAAATTAAGTACTCAAAAGATCTGGAAACTTGTTTACATCTATGTTTTCTGTCTGCTTCAGTGTTCTTGTTGTTAGCTAAAACAATATTTAAAAATTGTTAATTGAAATAAAATATAAATTATAAAATATAAATAGTAAAAAAAACGTATATAAAACTTAATATTAAATTGGAAATGTTGACTTGGCAGCTAACTGAAATAATTTTAAGTTGAAGTACTAAAATTATGAAAAAAAAAAAAATGAAATAAATTAAATCTAAGTAGAAATATTAAATAATAACGAAATGACAAAACTACTGAAAACTGAAAATATACTAATAGAAGTGCATTTTTAAATATAAAATAGTATATAAATAATGCTGGTCTGCTTGCCAACAGCCAAATCAGCCTTTAGTCTTCAGGTCTTGGCGAAGACACACAGAAGAATGTTATGATATCAAGAAACATGTTTATGTAGGAAGCACAAACCACCTAATGAATAACTCAGATCTGCACAACTGAAGATGAAATGTTTGAACTGATGCTGAAGCGGCTGTAATGAACAGGAACAATCGGAGCACAAAGTAGATTACATGCCTGCACAAACAGACTGAGAGATGGAAAAAGCCATTGTCTGATGGAGCGTTCAGCGTTTTTATTGTAAGATGCATATAATAGCATCTGTTGAGTTTTATTATTAATGAATGCAGCTGTTGAGCGCGTCAATTTGCCCTTCCAGACAGTCGTTGGGCAGGGTGTGGGTGTGTTGTTATCTGTGTGTTTGCTCTGCATAATTGAAATGACTTCTTACAGTAGATAGACAGTCTTCTCTAACACACCCTATCAGACGTGTGTGTAATGATCAGGCTGCTTGCGGCCCTATGTTGGTGATGCATGCGATTTCCTTCCAGCTGGTCAGTTTCCTGGAGAGCATTTCCTATTTCCACATTGTTGTGATCCCTCCCTCTCAGTGAACTGTTTGATGGGGGAGGGACGGTGTTATTGCAGTCCTTGTTGGATTTAACCGCAGCACTGTATATTCAGCTGGTATGATGTGATTTCACAAGAAATGGAAATGAGCCATAATCGTTGGAATGCTGGTGACAGTGTTTCAGGTTGATGCATGTACGCCGCACAGGTGTCACAACCTGCTCGTGTCTTTCGGTGAGGTGGCCAGGAAGCAAATCAGTTGGCTCTTGTTCTGATAGTAGTAGATTAAAATGCAATGCCAGGAACTTACAGCGGTGCTCTGTGGAATTTTATTTGTGTCATTATCTGGAATTTGGTCACTTCAACTTTTGTTTCAGAAGAAAGGGGCATTTCGGTGAAGAGAGTTATGATGATGAAACCGTTCTTCCACAGTGAGTGTCTGATGTCATTAATGACATTATGAATTGAACTTTATAAGTAGGCCTATTGCCGCAAGTTTCGTTTTGAGATCAGTCCATCTGCTTATAAGATGCTTTGGTTCATTGTTAAAAGTCCTGTTAAAAAGTAGTAAAGCAGAACATATGAAAATCACATCAGTATTTCATAAACACGCTCTCTGTTAGGGCTGGGCGATATAGCTTAAAAGAATTTATCAACGATATGTTTCATATCATTTGGTATCGATAATTATTGACTTTTTTATAACCTTTTTTAAAACAAAGCGCAATAGAAAAAAATCTTTAAATTTAACTACTGTGTTTTTAATTTATCCAATTTAATGAGACAAACAACTTTTTTTTTTTTTTTAACAGTCAAACAAATATCTCCTTTTTTATGTGTTATATGCAAATTAAATAAGTTTTATGGAAACTTTTGGCTTGTCTCCCGAGGCCACAGGAGAACGCAATGAGCAAAACAATGCAGCGTATTAAATTGTCAATGCAATGAAATAACTGTCCATAAAAAAACGTGCATAACGTCTAAATTAACGTATATAAGTCAAATATAATTTCGTAAATTGCATAAACAATTATGAACAAAACAGCATCATGTATTGATGCATTCCATAATTAAAAAAAGGGTCAAATCGCCGATCTCACAGATTGCATTTGAAAACATATGAGGCGCAGTGAAAAGGAATAAACCTCCACAAATTGTCCGTCCAAAAAATGCGCTGAATATGCATTCTGTGTGAATGGCTTGGTTTCTGTTTTAAAGGGGTCATATGACGTTGCTAAAAAGAACATTATTTTGTGTATTTGGTGTAATGCAAAGTGTTTATGTGGTTTAAGGTAAAAAAAACACGAGATGGAAATTTTACGCCCCTTATCGTATTGTGATGCCGTGTCCCAGCACGACGACACAAAAACAATAAACCCCATTACAAACGAGGCATTTGTTGCATCCAGTGGGGACATAATTACTGATTATAATTGCATCATTGCATCGCGCCACGTAAACATTACCATGTCTGCATTTGTGATCGGAGAAACGACAAACAACAAGCACTACTCTACACAGCTCAAAACTCGCGTTTGAATCGTCTGGTGGCAAATTCTTTAAATAAGAAAACGTACTTAGAGGCTGTGAGTCAGAAGCGCCAGACTGTCCTTGCAAAGTTGGAATTGCCCCACTCTTTGAGCATAGCTGGCAGGCTACTCCCAGGTTCAGGAAATAGTCCTCCGTAAAATGTGCTGCACACACTCGAATATTTGGGTTTGACTGCTCTGGAACAGTGTTGTAAATACAACTTAACCACTGATTTCTAGTTGTGTCCTCTTTTGGAATCCCAAACAAAGTAGCTTCGCTTTCACAACAAAACACAGCGTCTCCAGGACATGACGCCGGCGGCAGCAACAATACTACAGCGAGAATAAAAGTCCCGCACTCTTTCTTTGCATATATGTTTGGGCGGTGTTTTGCAAATCTCCCCACACCGTGACGTAGACATGTGGGGGCATGTTTGAATGAGCCGTTTTAGGGGGGCGTGGTCAAGTCTTAACTTTTATAAAGAATATCTCTTTGGTTTTGAGACTTTAGTCTTTGCAACTTCAGGGATCTTATCTCTGCACAAACAGCTTGTAAAACTCCAAAGAGAAAGGAAAACTTGAAATCGCATCATATGACCCCTTTAAGCTAATCAAGATCTTCTACTCATTGAGCTACTATATTTCTCTAATAATTTGAATGAATAACTCAGCAGCGGCGCGTCTCGTGGGCTAGACCAGTGGTTCTCAAACTGGGGTACGCGAACAAAATGCTGAGCTTTGGCATTCGTTTAATTCTACCCCAACTTAAAATAACATTAAAATCTAGCATGTATTTTGGAAAATGCTGCTTCTAGTATAAAAACAGGAAAATGGGAGTGCCTTAAATGGTCAAATGACATCAAATTACCTCATCTTTTGCGGTCAAAACCTACTGCATCCACACAAGCAGCGTGCATATGATAGGATGCCTGCAGAGTATGCTGCTTTAGCAAATCGCGCTGCTGTTCATTGTATCTTTAAAGTAGATTTGTAGCACTTAATAGCATGAAAAACAAATATTGAGACGGACTGTATAGAGATTGATACAGAAACATACCTCGTGCGAGTTATTGTTTTTCATGCTTAAAATACGTGCAAGAATGCAATTTTCCCTGAATCCAAACGATTGCAAATGCGACATTGATTTTATAAAACGGTTCAACAAAAAGGTAATATTAAGTGAACATTTTACATTTTAAATGTAGCCTACATTTTAAACACAATATTGTCAATATTGTTTGTTATATTTTACAACGAAATAACGAAATCTGCAACAGAACAGGTGTTTCCAAGCAACAGCTTTGTTTCGTTAGTGAAGGAATCTGCAGCTTTGAACGATTCAGCGAGTCAGTGATTAATAACCGTTAAATGTAAATGTTAAAATCTACAGCCATTTGCTTCGTTGCTGAATGAATGAATGACGCGACACCTCGCTCATTAAGACAGTTACTTGCCGCCACCTACTGGTGATTTTTGTTTTAAGTCTACAAGTATCACTTCATTTTGCCATCATTTATTGCTTTATTTATTATATTAATAATACACTTAATGGAATGTTAAGAATATGACATGAAACACAACATACAATTAATAAGCCTAGAAAAACGTTGCCTCTATAAAAATAAAAAATGCACCTGTAAATCAATTTATTGGGGCAAATATTGTCCCTTAATTGAAAAGGTGTGACTGCGGTCTAAGTGGGGGTACTCAGAAGAATGTTAAATGCCCCAGGGGGTACGCCACTGTAAAAAGTTTGAGAACCACTGGGCTAGACTAACAAAACATTAAAATGCAACAACGTCACTTACATCATCATCACCGCGTCTTGCGCACCACTCATGACGCTCCCTGACGCACACCTAACATTCGACTGTATCATTTTTGCATTCAATTGTGCATTCAATTTACCATTTTCTATTCACAATCTCCTCATCACAGGCAGGCACAGCACTCATGTTCATATTTGTGTGTGCTGTTTGCGTCACTCATAGCACGTGCCTATATCGTGCGCTATATCAAACATTTTTTCTGTCGTTATCGATGAAGCAGTACCGTCGATAAATATCGATACCGAGAGTACCGCCCAGGCCTACTCTCTGTCTACACACTTCTTCTCTGGTAAAATTCATTTAGTATATTTGATCCTTCGTTGGCCTCACTGTGAATATTATTCTCTAGTCTGATTTACAACTGTGTGATTTATTCCAGGTGATTTTGCTGGTGGAATTTAATTTATTTTTAAGGCATTTGTTTGGCCATGAGGTTTCATAAAGTTATGATTATATGTTTGATTTAACACAAACAATTTAAAAAAAGAAAAAAGAAGTAAGTGATATAAAAATCTGTTGTTGTTAAATTGTCTCTGTCCTTTTGAGCAGATCATTTTTTTTAAATCATTTAGAGATCATGTGTGAACTCGACCTTTTCAAAAGTAAAATTTTTTGAAAGGTCAGTAAATCATCTCTGGCAATTTTCTGGTATGAGAAGTTGCAGCGTTACCAGTAAATTACCAGTATGATGCTATGTGTGAACATAGAACAAGATTGCCAGTATGAGCATGTACAAGGTCTGAATGCTCTGACATAAGACATTTTGGCCAGTCATAAAGCTCTGTCAAAGTTGTTTACACTACGCTGTGTTCCTTTTATTTGTTTACATAAATACACACTAGATGGACATCTGACCATTGTGCATCTCACACTCGAGACCTTGCCTTTTTTCAATTCATCAGTGCTGCGGCTCTGCAGTTACTATTGTGTAGTGTGTACTATAGTAATTATGTGTCTCACACAATGTGTTTTTGCTCATTTTTACATTTTTTTGTCAAATTAGACACATTAGCGTTTAAGTGTAATTTCTGATGAGGTTTTCCAGACTTGTCTATTTAATCGAAGTTTTCTGTGTATTGAAACTCTGGTATGGTTTTGTTGAGATTTTTTGGTTTGTTTCTATTTAGGTTGTACCACTTTCTCTATCAAGGCATGTTGAATTGAGAAGGTGTACTTTTCAAAAGTGTGTGTGTGTGAGAGGGATTCTAAACCTCCATCACATGCTTTGGATTAGACTGAACCTCAAGACATGATGTTGGCAGCGACATCTCACTCTCCATAATCACTTTTTTCATTGCCCACTACTTACTACTTCAATTGGCCTTTTCCTGCAGTTATTACCAGGATATATATAGGTTAATGGTGCTAAAATGAAATTTTTTTTTGTGTTGCCACTTCTGATGGCCTAGCCCTCAACACAGTGGATGAAGGTCCGTCCATCTGTTTATTGACATCTATCTATCTATCTATCTATCTATCTATCTATCTATCTATCTATCTATCTATCTATTAGTGCTGGGCGGTATACCGGTTCATACCAAATACCGGTGTTTATATTTTTTATGATATGAATTTTTAAAATACCGCAATACCAGTGTTATTTAAATAACGTTCAGAACGTGACACTGTTTGAGAGGGGTCTCTCTTCACTATTGCATTGTGGCGGGGACACAGCTGTATGTGTTACTAAGCATGAAAGTTCTTAAGCTAAGTATAATTATGCTGCTGCCACACATATCTATCTATCTATTACCATGCCTGCAGCAGAAAGAAAATCTGCTTCTGTTTTCAAATAAGGACCTCAGGGTTACTGTTAGTTCTTCTTTCTGTATCTCTGTATTCCTGTATAATAATCACATTCATTTTCTCTCATCTTTATTCTCTCAGTTTTAGTGGTCTACTTCAATTCTTGCTGTCTGTATTTGGCTTCAGAGGATCCATGGAACTTTTCTAATAAGCAAAAAGTAACACAGAAACCCAGTTTGCACAAAAAGAGATGTTTCAGGAGTTGAAAATATGTGTTTGCCCCTGCTGTGATTTTATTTATCAATCTGAAAGCCTAAAGAAAATGTGATGCCACAGTCTGTTGTCCATGATGTGTTTTGCCCCAAGCTGAGCTGAATGAGGCTCTGTGTTATGCTCCGAATAACAAATATACACATAAAAAAAACAAGAAGTTCTGACCTGTTTTCAACATCTTATCAGTCGATACGGTGCAGATAATTTTGGATCGCTGATAAGTGTAGGTTGTTTGGGGAGCTAGGTTAGTGTACGTGTAACATGACACTGATATTTACTTTGTGTGTTTTCATATTGATGCTTTTAACTGTAATTGCAGCACAGTGCGGGTGGAATCTGTAAAGGGGACTGTTTTGTTGTGGTGAGCTTTATTGAAGCATTATGGGGTGGTTAATGGTTAGTGCGCTGGAATGGTGTGATAGCTGTTAACGACCTGTAATGAGTCCATCCTTTCCGTTCACTCAACTCAAGAGTGTCACAGTCCAGTGTTTTATAATATAGCCATTTATATCTGGTCATTTATGTGTTTTGTTGATCAACCTCCTCCTTTTTTCTTTTTCTCTAGGTTTGTTCATCCAGTAGGGGCCATCTCTCCATCTTTTTCTCACTTTCTCTCCCTGGTTCTCTCACTCTCGACCCCATCCTCCCCTGAGCTCCGTTGATCCTGGTTCAGGACCTCTCTCAGATCCAGTCAGCCCTCTCCTCTCCTGTTGTCCGGCCTGTTGGCATGGCGGGGCGAGGTGGACCAGCGCGGACCAATGGTGCGGCCCCCGTCGGGAACAAAATATGCCAGTTCAAACTGGTCTTGCTAGGAGAGTCTGCCGTGGGCAAGTCCAGCCTGGTGCTGCGTTTCGTCAAAGGCCAGTTCCACGAGTATCAGGAGAGCACCATTGGAGGTTAGCTGGAGTGTGTTTATGTCCAAGCTTGTTCTTTCTAAAGATGAAGAGATTTCCTCACATTTTTGATTATGAATTTGCAGCACAAGAATGCACACAGGTCCTGATCTCCATCTTGAGTTTTGACGACAAATATAGCAAACTGTTAAAAATATAGCAAACTGTTATAAAAATGTTAGGGGTGCACAATACAGTTGAGGTCAAAAGTTTACATCCCCCTTTCAAAATCTGCAAAATGTTAATTATTTATATAAGAGGGGTCATACAAAATGCATGTTATTGTTTATTTAGTACTGACCTGAATAAGTTTACATATAGTCCACAAGAGAAAGCAATAGTTGAACTTATAAAAATGACCCCATTCAAAATTTACATCCCCTTGAATCTTAATATTGCGTTGTTACCTGAATGATCCACAGCTGTGATGTTTTGTGATGGTTGTTTATGAGTCCCTGCCTGCTGTTCTTCAGAAAAATCCTTCAGGTCCCACAAATTCTTTGGTTTTCCAGCATTTTTCTGTATTTGATCCCTTTCCAACAATGACTGTATGATTTTGAGATCCATCTTTTCACACTGAGGACAACTGAGGGACTCGTATGCAACTGTTACAGAAGGTTCAAACACTCACTGACAGGAAAAACTCTAAAAGGAGAAATGCATTAAGAGCTGGGGGATGAAAACTTTTGAACAGAATGGAGATGTGTACATTTCTTATTTTGCCTAAATATCATATTTTTTTCATTTAGTTATGCCCTTCAGAGGCTACAGAAGATAATTACATGTTTCCCAGAAGACAAAATTTACCCTGATCTTCAAATTCAAACAGTTTAAATAAAACTGTAGAATATCTCCTTTAAAAGATTAGCTACAGGATCATATCTTGAAACACAACACATTAGTGTTAGTGAGAACACTCAACGTAGAGCAAACTCTCTGCATGTATGAGGTTGTGTTGATATGTGGTGAGAGGGCTGGGCTCGGTCAGAAGCAGACAAGCTGGTTCTTACTTGCTAATCACATGACTACCACATAAGTTATACTGCAGCATAAAACAGACACGCAGTTATGCATGTGCATGTCTGATCACATAACCAAACACGTTCTGCATACAGCTTGAAATGGTATTCGCTTTTACATTTTAAAAGATTTACGTTCTCCACTGTTTTAAAGAGTTACATGGACAAAGAGAGCAGACAGGAAGGAGTTTGGTGACCAGAAGGAAAGGGAAACAGTCAACAATGGGGTTTCCTGAGTGTGTGCGCTAGTGTGTCCCTCCGTTTTTAAGTCGTCAGTGTCTCAGGGGATCTTTAAGTGAATTAGATTATGGACATTAATGGATTTGTTCCATCAGGGCTCAGTTTCATATTTAGCAAGAGATCCATTCTAGTCAGCCATGAGGAAAGAAAACTGCTGGGAGTGACATTTGGTACAGGCAGGATACCACATGCTTACACAAGGCTGACAATAAGGAAATCCTCAGCATTTTTTTTTGTCCTTCTACATATTTTCCTTCAATGCCATCATCCTGTCGTCAGTGAGCAGGTCAAAGCTCAGTGCTGTGAAGAATTTAATGTGAGCTACAAACATGTGACCATGGCACCTGACTCAGCACAATGTTTGGAGTTGAAGGGATTAGAAACTTGCATGGTCTTTCTTATTCTCCGCTTCTGCACGCTTGTGTCTGCATCATTTTAATGTGTTCTAAAATCTACATTTTCCGAAGAGTTTTAGAGTGCTTGCCTGTGCAAATGTCACAATTGTGATGGTAAATTGTTCTGGGTGGTTACAAAAGTGTTTCTATTTGGTCGCTAAGGTGTTAGAGTTTGTTAGCATGTTTCTAGTTGTTTAGTCGGGTGTCATCTCTCATCATCTGATATCTTTATATGTATATTCAAAAGTTTGCTGCTGGTTTTTTTAAAATGTTTTTAACAGGTCTCTTATGCTCACCAAGGCCACTTCAATCACTTATTCAATCATTTATTTGATTGAAAAACTGTAATAGTGAAATGTTATTGCAATTTAAAATGACTTATTACCCTTTAAATAAATTTTTTTTTATTTCTGTGATGCAAAGCTGGATTTTCAGCATCATTACTCCAGTCTTCAGTGTCACATGATCCTTCAGTAATCATTCTAATATGATGATTTGTTGCTCAAGAAACATTTCTTATTATCAGTGTTGAAAACAGTTGCTTAATATTTTGTGAAAAACCATGATTTTTTTTTTTTAAGGATTTTTTTTTTTTGTGTGTGTGTGTATTAACTGTCTCTTTTGATCAATTTAATGCATTCTTTGTGCTAAATGACAGTTAATTTCTTTAAAAAATTACTCCAACCTTTTGAACAGTAAATGTATGAGCAGCAGTAATAATAGTAGTGCTCTGCTTAGCACTGATACTAATTAAAACTGAGTGGTAAATGTAAACGTAATGAGATACATTTTATAAAATTTTATTTCTGTTCCCTTTGACTGTGATCTAATTTCTAACCCTTCTGCTCAGGAAATGTCTATGCCAAAAGCAGCTTTCAAATGTTTTTCAACACTCATGTTTTTGGCCTGTTCAGCTGTGACGAGTGGCAGATGATTTTGTCAAACCCTCCACCACATAACTGTACATTAAACATCAAATAATCTCTAAATGGTCTGATCATGACAACATATATTTATGTTTTTTATTCTTCCTCTCAGTAAGGAAGTGCTAAAATGATTAGTTTTATCATATGAACTGATACACACTGGTGTCATGTCATAAACATTTCTCTTTCTCTTTCTCTTTCCTTTTTAGCTGCTTTCCTCACACAGACAGTCTGCCTGGATGATACAACAGTAAAGTTTGAGATTTGGGACACAGCCGGACAGGAGCGGTATCACAGCCTGGCCCCGATGTACTACAGAGGAGCCCAGGCTGCCATTGTTGTCTATGACATTACTAACACAGTAAGTGCCCATGGTTATGAAATCAAAACATTTAAGTCTGAGTTTTTATCAGACAGGTGTCCTGTATAGCCAATCATTTACCAGCTGAGGGTTACGTGGCACCTCAGCTGCAATGTGACTTTGCCAGCCATGTATCGGCTCTAATAAAGGCTGACATCATGCCATTGTGCTCAGCAGAAGGGTAAGGTCTGAATAATAAGGTTTCACCTGACTGACTGCTGGGGTTAATTATTATTCTGTAGGATACAGTCAGACCTTTGCTCAAAGTCAAGCAAGTCACAGTGGCAGTGCAGTTCCTGTTGACAACCTTAAGCTAATGTATGTGTGATTGTATCAAAATACAGTATTTTATTTTTTATTTAATTTGTAATATGTAAAATATTTTAAAAGTGGCATATCATGAAAATCTGACTTTTTTTCCATCTTTAAGTGCTATAAATGGGTCCCTGGTGCATCTGCCAACCCAGAAAAAGAACAACCCAGTAATTTTTTTTTTTGTTAAGCCTTTCTCTGCAAGCTCATGAAAAAACAAGCCGCTCAGATTTCCTTTCCCCGTGATGTAGGAAGGGGATCTTATTATAATATTACCGCCCCCTTAGTCTGCAAGTTTCCATTGTGTTTTCACAAGGGACATGTTCAAGCAAAGCATGCTAACTGTTTTGTCTTTGGCTGCACTGACGAGCACAGAACACTGTTTAGAGTCCCAGCCTCAGAGGACACAAGAGAGCAGTGGATTTATTGATTTATTTACTGTATAATTATGCTGCTGCCACACAGATCTAATATAAACATGCCATTTCTTTCCCAGCCGTTTACCTTCACAGACATAAACTTTGTGTATTTGACAGTTTAAGCGCAATAAGACATGAAAGAGAACTCGCATGCCACGTGCCTACCGCTTTCTGTTCACGTGCCTACTGTATGTGCCCTACTAAATGCAAAAAAAGTGAAAATTTCATCCGATGTCCCCTCTAACAATTACTTCTCTGCTGTTTTCCTTTGCACTCTTAGGACACATTCACTAGAGCAAAGAACTGGGTGAAGGAGCTGCAGCGTCAGGCGAGTCCAAATATCGTTATTGCTCTGGCCGGCAACAAGGCAGACCTGGCCAACAAGAGAGCTGTTGACTTTCAGGTGTGTTTATATGAACGCAAAATAACCTATGTGAATCTGCTTCTGATATGTTTTTAACACATCCACATGCTTTCTTTAGGAGGCGCAGGCATACGCAGACGACAACAGCCTACTCTTCATGGAGACGTCTGCAAAGACCGCCATGAACGTGAACGAGATCTTCATGGCTATCGGTACGATCTCATCTCTCTTATTGACTCTCTCTTCAAGCCCGGCACAGCAACATGACACCAGTTTCACCTGCCGCAAAAACGCTCAACCAGATGCCACACCCAATCATTCAAATACTGCTGGTGATTTAATTCAGTTCAAATCTAGTACGTTTATGAAGAAAATTTTCTTCTCTATCTCTCTCTTTAGCCAAGAAGCTTCCGAAGAACGAACCGCAGGGTGGAGCAGGAAGTGGTGGACGGGCCAGAGGAGGCGTCGACTTACAGGAGACAGCACCTCAGGGCAGAAGCGGCCAGTGCTGTGGAGGTGGCAACTAACCATCGGACCAATCAGCTGGCAGATGCACCCAAGGACTGATACAGACACACAAACACAGTATGAATCCATAGTGTGAGATCCATTCACTTATGACCCAGCTCTGAACTTTGGCCAGTTAGACTGTACCATACAGCTTCAGAACTGGAAACTGGCCATCGATACCCTTGTAAATCGACACGTTAATGTTTCGACCAGTTATTCCTCCCAAAAACAGTACATGCACATTCAAATACAAGCAAACACAAGCAACGACACAAATGTCTCTGCCGTCTGTGATTTTCAAAGTTATTCAATTTGTCTTATATAGAGTTTTGACAAAGCAAATGGAGACAAACATGTGATCAGATCTAACCAATCGCATTTAAGACAAAAGAAATTCCAGACTGCTGCTGGTGGAAAAACAAGTTGTCTCTCCCTTGTATTTCCTTATCCTCTCATTTGCTCGTTTGAATGAAAAATTTAGTGGCAACGCCACTATTCAAACTCGCTCTCCCTTTTGGTGGATGCATACTGCCAGTATTGAGTTACACCTCATCTTTCCCCTGCTCTCCTTGATCACATGCCTCCTTTGTTGGAGAGAAGAAAGATCGGAGAATGAGCAAAGAGGCTAATTTCCATCGATGTCAGGTTGTTCTGTAGATCCTGTATTATTTCTATTGTATTAGTCTCTCGGACGTCCACTACTCCAGCACAAATGAAACCAGTATATGATTTAATAGGCTAGACTTCTTTTCTAATCATTTACATATATCTACTTGTATATCTAAATGCATTAACAGGTGGTATAACTCCGATGTGGTGTTGTTGTTTTTTTTCCTTTGCATTAATGAAATGTTTTTGAAATCAGACTTGGAGAAAATGCATATAAATGACACAAGGCAAAATCAGCCTCCTCTGACCAAAATCACAAATATTTACGAGGGGAAAAAAAGATAATGTCACTGTTCTTGTACTCTTGTTTTTTCCTTTTATTTTCCTGTGAATATGACCCCAATCATTAGCCATTTCAATTCAGCACCTTTGTAAGAATTTACTTGTTTTTGTACTTGAGGTCTCTTATGAGTGCACTGGGTATTTCTTTGTCCTCTGACAACGTCATTTTCTGTCAATATTGTTCCCTCCTGTTTTATGTCGAAGGATGATTCTTTCGGCCGGCATTTTCAGCATCACATGTGACCTAGCACAACAAATGTGAACGGTGACCCAGACGTCTCAAGCAGGGTCTGAGGAATGAGGGAGGCAATGGACAAAAACAAATAAATGGAAATACACAAACCTAATAGAACTTGTAATTTTACCAATAAAGGAGGGGAAGGTATACGTTCTGTTTGTGTTGTTGTTGTTATTTCTAAATATAGGTGGTGAATTTTTTATTTTTATTTTATAAATTCCTGCCCTAAATATGGTTGGTAATGGAGGTCTTTATTCATCATTATTAAATGAATTTAAAAGTAACTCTTATGTTTATATTGTGCTGGCAGTTGTTTTGAGTTACCAATGTTATTGTATCAAATCACTGTTCGCAGTCAACCAAGATTAAGTTAATTAATGCTTGAAAGTGTCCAATAACAGGGTGGTTACTAAGATTAGGTGAATAGTATTTGGCTGGTCATGTGATCCAAACATGGTGGCCCCCCTGAGGGGACCCTCTGCATGTATGCTAAAACAGCTTTTATAAGGTAACACATATGATTGGAGTATTATTATAATGTGAAAGTTGTTGATGATCTGTTTCAAAATTACTATGCACTTACTTAGGAGTAAAACTTTTTAACAAGGAGAAAAACTGCTGAGTGCACCTTAAAGGTTCTTAAGACTTGAATCCATGTAGGTTCTGACCGGTAGTTATAAATGCACATTAGTTCTGTCATCAGTGCTAACAATTTACAATTAATGCATTAACTAACATTAACAATGAGCAATACATTGTTACAGTATTCATTTATCTTTGTTAATGTTAGTTAAAAAATAAACGGTTAGTCGGTAACATTAATAAATAGAACTTTTGATTTCAATAACGTATCAGTAAATGTTGGACTTAACATTAACTAAGATTAATAAATGCTTTAGAAGTATTTTTCATTGTTAGTTTACAAATGTTAACAAACAGAACATTATTGTAAAGTGTTACTTTATCAGTGATATTTTATCTAAATTCATTGTGTTTATGTTTTGTTAAATGCATAGGTAAGGCCAATTTTTAAGATTCAGAAGATTAAGAAATAAATTAAGGAAACTGAAATCCTCTTATTTAGAAATAGACTGCCAAAGCTAGTAAATGCAGAATAACTGAAACGGAATAGATTACCATCCCTAATCACAAATGTGTAGAAATTTATTTACATTTACTAGCAAAATGCCTCATGGTGTTTTTTTTTTTTGTTGTTGTTTTTTTATAAACATCAGCCAGTTAATAATGTATTAACCACATTAGCTGAATGAAGTTTTATCCAAATTCATTTTGGCATTTTGCTACTAAATATAAATAAAATTAATATATGCTCTTTTAAAGTGAATAAGTAGCTCAAGTGTTTAATGCCCCCCAGTGGAAAGTAACGTAACGTTTAATCTCGTAGTATTGCCTATAATACTACATCTCCCAGCATGCTCCTGTAGTGCGCGTGCGCAGTGCAGTGGTCAGAACGCGTATCGAAAACCATCACAAAACTTTATTGCAGCGGCTCAGCGTGGAAGTGAGCGCGGCGATCCTAGGAGGGGAAGTGAGGCTGCTGATATGGCGGACCCGGCGGCACAGAGCTCCGCGCAGCCCCGGCTTCAGCAAGCGCAGTCCAGCGGCCCGGCAGGATCCACCCCGAACCCTGGAGCCGCGAGCAGCGACCCGGCCCGACCAGGCCTGAGTCAGCAGCAGTGGTCCAGCCAGAAGAAAGCCCAAGTCCGCTCGTTTCCGCGGGCTAAAAAGCTGGAGAAACTCGGAGTGTTTTCCTCCTGCAAGGTAAGCGAGAGCTCGGCTCATAACAATAGAGCGAGTGCCCTGGCCTGTCATGTATCAGTGCTTCGGGAACAGACAGCGAACCAGTCTCGCGTGTTTCCTACTACACATACAACTCGGGCTCCTCTTCATGAAGTAATAAAAGCCTAAAGACGATGTAAGGTTCGAAAATAAAAACACAAGAATATGAAAACCTCAATGGACTAAAAATGAAAATTCCTTAAATATGCAGATTTTTGTTATTGCAAAAATGCTGTCAAAATGGGTAGCTTAATAGGTTTATATAGTGTGAAACTAGTCTGTGGTGGTTAATTAAATGCGTTTATTATGTATATTTTTTAAAACATGCACCATACATTAGATATTTTCAGTATATCTTATTGTTTTATGTCATGTTATCATCACTGCATCATTATAAATCAGCATGTTTTTACTGCATGAGCAGGTAAATGAACCTGATGTTTACTGTCCTCTTTAAGTCACAGCTGTGTTCTCTTGTCACAGGCAAATGATGCTTGCAAATGTAATGGATGGAAAAACCCCAATCCACCGACAGCCGCTCGTATGGAGCTCCAGCAGCAGGCAGCCAGTCTGACAGAGGCCTGCCGAAGCTGTGGACACTCTCTGGGTAAAATGAATGCCTTTATGTTGGTTAGCGTGATTTTGTGCCCAGCCAGTTTTCCAGTTGCCTTGCTTCTGGAAGTATTTAACATAGGGGTTTTTGAAAAGCCTTTGTTTCAGAGTTATAAACCATGAACCAAGCTATGAGGTGAACTTAAACACTACTGTTATTTAAGCAAAGTATTTGAAAATCCGATGAAAAGACAAGACTGTGTAGTTAATGGCTTTAATGTGGCAAAGAACTGCAATCTCTCAAGCATTGCGAAAGACGATCAAATTCAAAACAACAGCTGAATGTAAAACTATTGATTTTATATAAAGAAACAACATATTTTACATTTATTGCAAATTATGCATACAAATATTTAAGTAGTTTGCGAACATAGGGAAACTGACTCTACGTCATTTTTTATTGATCGGTGGAAATTTCTTTGCAGAATCATAGGTAATGTAGTTTATTATTGTCAGGATTATCAAAACAGCACACCGTTGATTAACAACCTTGTCGCTCACAGTATGTTTGTCTTTAAAGGTTTATAAATTATGTTTTAATCAATTTCCCTGTGGAGAAAATGTATGAGATTTTTACTTCTGGACCATTGCACTCTTTGGCTGCCTTATATAGACAGATATCTGATATTTTGCAGGATTCAACACAGCAAAGTGTGAACTGTGGACATGGTCTAATTAATAGATAAGCAAATGCACAAAAATAGTAATAAAAAGGTTATTGAAAGCAAGTGTAGCAAGTATCACCCTAAATGGACGATTTTTAAAATAGGTGTTATGCAAACCATAGTTAAGCAGCATAAAGATGACTTGGATTATGGATACTTTGCAGTTTACACTATATAATGCATCGTTATTGTTGTTCACATTGTCTTGTGTGTTTATCTATAGCGGAACATGTGTCTCATCTGGAGAACGTGTCTGAGGAGGAGATTAATCGGTTGTTGGGGATGGTGGTGGACGTGGAGAATCTCTTCATGTCTGTCCACAAAGAAGAAGACACGGACACCAAGCAAGTCTACTTCTATTTGTTCAAGGTAAACAGGAAGACGAGATCTGCTTCCTTAATTTTTTTAAAAGTGCAAACACGCCCAAGATGAGTTACTAACATGTTAAAAATCATCTAAGATGTTTTCTGTTTATCATTTAGATTAATATTTCACATTTTTGCCTATGTTGTTTTAGTGACTGTTTGTTTCTTTTCTTAGTTGCTGAGGAAGTGCATTCTGCAGATGGGGAAGCCAGTGGTGGAAGGCTCTCTCGGTAGCCCTCCCTTTGAAAAACCCAACATAGAACAAGTACGTGTGTGTGTTGCTTTCTGCCAGTCACAGTCCATGCAAAATGGGTGAGAAGAAGGGTGGGACATTTGTCTTTTAATGCAGGTTATTATTGTTGTGTGAGTTGATCTTCTCTCAAGATCTCTCTCTGCCTCAGGGGGTGCTGAATTTTGTCCAGTATAAGTTCAGTCATTTGGCTCCTAAGGAGAGGCAGACCATGTATGAGCTGAGTAAGATGTTTCTGCTCTGTCTGAACTACTGGAAGCTGGAGACCCCGTCACAGTTCCGTCAGAGGGCCCAGAAAGAGGATGCGGCCGCCTACAAAGTTGATTATACCAGGTCTGTGTATTATGTTGTAAATAAGTGTATGTTTGTGGATTGTATACATATAGATGCTGTAACAAGTGCTATAAGTTGCACTGTAACTAGCTGTCAGAAACAAACTGATGATCAAAGATGATCGATTTCACTCTTGAAATGCTGCTACATATGTCAAAATTATATTTATTGTGAATTTTGCAATAAAATTAACAATTTGAGATTTTTCTAAATAAAAATTACACAGTCAAAATTCTTAGAGTAGTTTTTCTCCACAAACATTTTATTGCAACGTCTGGCTCAAAACAAGATAACATGTATTGAGTAATGACGTGTATGAACCAATGCAATAACAGTTTTGTTTGTGTTTCAGGTGGCTGTGTTACTGTCACGTTCCTCAGAGTAATGACAGTTTGCCCCGGTACGAGACCTGTCAGGTGTTCGGCCGCAGTCTGCTGAAGTCTATCTTCACTGTCACCCGCAGACAGTTACTGGAGAAGTTCAGAGTGGAGAAAGACAAACTCCCACCAGAGAAACGCACTCTGATCCTCACACACTTCCCCAAGTAAGACACAATACCATCTTATCAATATACACTCCAGCACCAGCACTCTCACATGGTATAATTGAGTGTATTTGTGTTTATGTGTGTACTAGGTTTCTTTCCATGTTGGAAGAAGAAATTTATGGAGAGAACTCCCCCATTTGGGAAGCAGACTTCACCATGCCAGCCTCAGAGGGGACACAGCTGGGGCATCAAACAGGTGTGTGTTGACTGTTGAGGTGGTTATTAGGGATGAGCATTTAGAGTAATTTTGTAATGTACCAACTTACTCTAATTCAAATTTATGTAAAACAATTGCTTAAAACAATTGTCATGGCGCATTTTCAGCATACTTAAAAAAAAAAAAAAAAAAAAAATGCTAACAGAACACAATAATTAATCTTTCTGTGTGTTCACCGGCATAGAGACCTAGCATACTTTTTGGACTATGTTTCTTCAAACCCTTTTTCTTTCTGTCCTAGTGCTGAGTCCAGTCTCAGTGTCTGGCTCTCCTCTTAGTAAAGGCAGCAGTGGTTCAGCTCTGGGTGTTTCTGGTTTGGACGTAGCTTCCTCTGAACCAGTAACTGGTAAGAAGATCCAGTTGCGGATTTATTTATTATGCACTGTGAACGCTGTACATTGGCATTTAATTTAAGTACACAATCATTTATTCACTTGTGAAAGATCATGGCAATCATTTTGATAAACTGTCTCAGGAGAGAAGCGAAAGCTTCCTGAGGCACTGACTCTAGAGGATGCCAAGCGGATCCGAGTTATGGGCGACATCCCCATGGAACTGGTCAACGAAGTCATGAAGACCATTACAGACCCCGCTGCCATGCTGGGACCAGAGGTCAGAGTTCATCACACCCTTATGATAGCTTTAAAAGTATAGTTCACCCAAAAATGAAAATCTGATGAACATTTATTTAAGATGTGGAAGAGTTGGCTTCTTCATCAGAAAAGATTTGAAACAAACTCATCTACATCTTGGCTGGCTTGAGGAAATTTTCATGAAATTTTTATTTTTGGATCAACCATTCCTTAAATATAGCATGAGGTTCTTCCATTGTGCGTTAAAATGTCCTATATTTTGTGATTATACACTTAAAGAGTCAAAAAAAAAAAAAATCTTCTAGTTTCATGAATGGTGATTTGTTTGCTGGTTTCCCAGACTAGCCTGTTGTCGGCAAACGCAGCTCGTGATGAGACGGCTCGTCTGGAGGAGAGGAGAGGCATCATTGAGTTCCATGTCATTGGTAACTCTCTCTCTCAGAAGTCCAATAAGAAGATTCTAATGTGGCTCGTGGGCCTGCAGAATGTTTTCTCCCATCAACTTCCCCGCATGCCCAAAGAGTACATCACACGTCTTGTGTTTGACCCGTAAGTCCACAGCGACCCCTTCCTTTTTCCAGAGAGCCCGCTACTTTCCTCAACATTTAGCTGTCAGATTTTAAGTCTCATTAGCCTTCCCTCAGCCTCTTTTGACTCTGAGCCCTCTGTGTGACCTCAGGAAGCACAAGACTTTGGCTCTGATTAAAGATGGCCGTGTGATTGGAGGGATCTGCTTCAGGATGTTCCCCACTCAGGGATTCACAGAGATTGTCTTCTGTGCGGTCACCTCAAACGAGCAGGTCAAGGTATGTAGGCACACTTGATGGAAGCTAAATGACTCTAAAGCCGCTTTTCCACCAAAATTACCTGGAACAATTTGTCCCAGGAACTTTTTTTTCTCCCAGACCTGTTGCTGTCTGCGTTTCCATCGCGGTCTAAAGTACAGAGAAGATTAGGCAAATAGTCTGGTGATGTAAGTCTGCGCACGTTTCTCAATACCAAGTACGCAAATTTCTGACTTGCATCCTCGGTAGTTCGGACTTCGCAAGTTTGACTCGGGAGTTCAGGACAGGACAACGCAAGTCCGGTAATTCTGCAAACGGCAGCGTACTTGATAATGTCAGTCAGCTCGCCTTGTTTACTGCAATTTTCCTAACGATAAGATGAAATATGATATCAAACACCACTGCCTCTTTTCGTTTTCATTTATACATATTAATAGCCTCAGAAATGTAGTTCAGGGAACGTACATACATTACAACGAAACGAAATATTATATCAAGCAGTATTGCCTCTTTTCATTTTAATAGATTAATAGAATAAAGACCAAAGATTACCTGTTAGATTTACCCAAAACGAATTATAGCTAATGTTTAACCACTACAGAGACATCAGCTGCAACTGAGCACTGAGCGCCTGCTGATCGCTTGGAGCTCACGTCTCCAAAATCAGCAAAGCACATTTTCAAATAGGCGCTCTCTTTATAAATAAACCGCAGATTTGAGTTTTAAACGACTACATTCTCATCTGAAATACTTTTAAAACTACATTTCATGACACAATAACAATAATATTTAAAAATTATGCAAATATATGGTGGTTGAAATACAATGCTGCATGAACTCAACCAATCAGCATGTTTGGGCCAAGTCCCGCCCCCGAAAGTTCCAGACATTTGAAAAAGTACTACCTGGCGAGCAGGAACTTTCTGAGGGGCAATTTTTTACCCGGAACATTATTTAGATCCTGGTTCCTGTGGTGGAAACACACAGAGTACCGGCCCAAAGTCCCTAGTTCCTGGGGAAAGTTCCTGCGGTGTGAACCACTGTCTTAAGCCCCTTAAGACAGTGGTTCTCAACCAGGGGGCCTTAGCAGACCTCCAAGGGGGAATTCTTGTTTTGATTGAAGAGCGTTTTTATAACTTAATCAATTCCATAGTGAACTGTGATTTAAAAATGTTGCAATCTCAGAATGCATTGCTGTAAGTTTGCTCATGTTATTTTACATGGACTAATAAAAACATAGCCTCTGGAAGTAAAAAAAAAAATTATATATTTTTAATGAATTAAATTAAATAATTTATTTTCATTCATTTTAATTAATTTAATTATTTCAAAAATCCAGTCCACGTTAATCACAGAAATTGTTATATTAATATGTATCTCAATATCCCTTTTGTTGTGTGGCATGGCATCAGTGTTGGGAAGGTTACTTTGGAAATGTAATAGGTTACAGATTACAAGTTACCCTATTTAAAATGTAATAAATAGTATAATTACTTCAATCACTTTATTAATGTAACTGATTACATTTGATTGCTTTTTGGTTACTTTTCTAAATTTCTAATGAACGTTTTCAACTGTTAATCATTTTCAAACATTTAAAGCAGGCAGGGTTAACCTTACAGTAGTACTTAACACTGATTACTGTCAGACTTCTCAAAATCGTTCATCGTAACCCCCTTTGTCGTTATCATTTTCATAAGTAATTAATTTAATTACACACTTTTTCTCAGTAACTGTAACAGATTACAGACATGTAGGTCTGGAGGGTTGACATTACAGACAACAGATTTATTTTGTAATTAAATTACGTAATTCCATCACATGTAACTACTTACTACTCAACACTGCATGGCATGTATCAATTGATGTATTTCACTTGATTTTTTTGATAATTTTGTGTGTTTAGGGCTACGGTACACACCTGATGAATCATCTTAAGGAGTACCATATCAAGCATGGCATTCTGTACTTCCTCACCTATGCTGACGAATACGCCATCGGCTACTTCAAGAAACAGGTACAGACGTTTTTCATTTTCTGTTTTCCCACTGCGCAGCTTCACCCTTTGAACCCTTGTTCTGTCCGTAGGGCTTCTCCAAAGACATCAAAGTGCCGAAGAGCCGATACCTTGGTTACATCAAAGACTATGAGGGAGCCACGCTAATGGAGTGCGAGCTCAATCCCAGAATACCCTACACCGAACTCTCACACATCATAAAGAGGCAGAAAGAGGTGAGAGTGCACAGATTTACCTTGCTGCTGGAGAGTAATACATTGTGCTTGTTTATCCAGTGGTGTTACATTGTGTATTGGTGTACAATGTTTTTGGAGGGGTTTTTTTTCCCTCACTTTTTTTTATATATATGGGTCATTGACGTATAAGGATTTTTGACAGGCGAATTTAAAAATACAAAAAATAATAATATCTACTGTTATTGTTTAAACATTAAGAAAGTTGTGTACACAAATTTATATAAAAATTTAAAATTAAGTGATTTTAGTGTTTTTTGAATGAATGAATGAGGCATTTATATAGCGCTTTATTGTGTATTGCAATACACCCAAAGCACTTTACAATCATGGGGGGTCTCTCCTCAACCACCACCAGTGTGCAGCATCCACCTGGATGATGCGACGGCAGCCACAGGACAACGGCGCCAGTGCGCTCACCAGCTACAGGTGGAGAGGAGAGAGAGTGATAGAGCCAATCAAGTGGATGGGGATTATTGGGAGGCCGTGATTGACAAGGGCCAGTGGAGGGAATTTGGCCAGGACACCGGGGTTACACCCCTACTCTTTACGATGAGTGTCATGGGATATTTTAATGACCACAGAGAGTCAGGACCTCGGTTTAATGTCTCATCCGAAAGATGGTGCTTTTTTACAGTATAGTGTCCTCGTCACTATACTGGGGCATTAGGATCCACACAGACTGCAGGGTGAGCACCCCCTGTTGGCCTCACTAACACCTCTTCCAACAGCAACCTAGTTTTCCCAGGAGGTCTCCCATCCAGGTACTGACCAGGCTCAGCCCTGCGTAGCTTCCGTGGGCAACCGGTCTTGGGCTGCAAGGATATATATATAATTTTTTTTTTTTTTCATCTAGATGAATTGGCCATAGCCTTAAATGTCATGTGGTGCGACCATGATTTATATTAAAATTAAATAATTTCCTTAACATGCTTAACATTTTTTTTAAATGTTCTCAGTAATTAAAGTGTTTAGAAAATGAGTTTTTGTAAATAATGATCTGTTATTTTTGTTCTGTAATTTCAGAGTTGCCGCCTTAAATGTAGTTAACAGACTTATTTTTCCTACAACTTGCATAAAACTGATAAAAATGTTTTAAAAATACCATTCGCTTAAGCATACTGTAGCAGTAATTCATATTTCAACTACAGAAATTAGATATTTTATTTTTATTTTAATACAGTTATTGCTATTATTGGTCGCACCGCATGATGAGTGGTCGCTCCAAATGACAAAAAGACCTTATATCATTAAAAATCTATTTAAAGAGACGTGCGAAAAGTTGTAACAGATGCAAACTTAGAAGAGTGGTCAGGTGTTAAGTGGGCGGGGGTGTCTGATCTGATCAGGGGTGCGTTTCCCAAACTATGGTCGCAAGTTCTGTCGTTACCAATAGAGTTCAATGGAAATAACGACCATAGTTAGCTAACGATGGTTTTGAGAAACGCACCCCTGATTTGTGTCGCAAAACCCCCATGTTAAATTTGTCCCCCCTCCACCCCCCAAAACACGAACGATTTTTAACCCTTTGACGTGCTGGCTCAGGTTCTGAGATGACAACATGAACATCTTTCTTATAGTAGAAAATGACTTCTGGAGTTTGTGCTAGACTGCAGGGTCAGAATTAACATGCTGCCTATGGTGAGCCTTTATTTTACTTTGCTTGGAAGTATAATCTGGTAGAATAGATTAAAATAGTTATTAATAAATAAATAATAAATTACTAATAAATGCCTAATTACCAAACTAAAATTACATGCTCTGATTTATTAATTTTTATTTTTTTTGGGCATTTTTTCTCATATTGTACAAAGATTAAACAAACAGTCCGAAATGAAACAAACTGATTTCAACATAAAAGTCCCAAAATGGTAGTTTCTTGATGGTCGCACCACATGATATTTCATAAAATGGAAATCATCGGACAAAGTTTGTTTGTATATTATGACAGAAATATACCGTAAATACAAATACTTAGAAATTTTATACAGTATTACAAAACACTTTGGAAATTATGCCAAATAGTGCAGAAAATTAATCTGAATAAATTTAGGGTAATTTCAAATATGTTTACAAAAAAAAAGTTATGGCCGGACGGTCACACCGCATGATATTTTGACACTTTGAAAAACAGAAAAATTACAAATAACTAATGTTTTTTTGAAAAGTTAAAGTGAGTTCATGCATGGGAGAGGCCCTTCATATACAGTGAGGGAAATAAGTATTTGAACACCCTGCTATTTTGCAAGTTCTCCCACTTAGAAATCATAGAGGGGTCTGAAATTGTCATCGTAGGTGCATGTCCACTGTGAGAGACATAATCTAAAAAAAAAAATCCAGAAATCACAATGTATGATTTTTAACTATTTATTTGTATGATACAGCTGCAAATAAGTATTTGAACACCTGTCTATCAGCTAGAATTCTGAGCCTCAAAGACCTGTTAGTCTGCCTTTAAAATGTCCACCTCCACTCCATTTATTATCCTAAATTAGATGCACCTGTTTGAGGTCGTTAGCTGCATAAAGACACCTGTCCACCCCATACAATCAGTAAGAATCCAACTACTAACATGGCCAAGACCAAAGAGCTGTCCAAAGACACTAGAGACAAAATTGTACACCTCCACAAGGCTGGAAAGGGCTACGGGAAATTGCCAAGCAGCTTGGTGAAAAAGGTCCACTGTTGGAGCAATCATTAGAAAATGGAAGAAGCTAAACATGACTGTCAATCTCCCTCGGACTGGGGCTCCATGCAAGATCTCACCTCGTGGGGTCTCAATGATCCTAAGAAAGGTGAGAAATCAGCCCAGAACTACACTGGAGGAGCTGGTCAATGACCTGAAAAGAGCTGGGACCACCGTTTCCAAGGTTACTGTTGGTAATACACTAAGACGCCATGGTTTGAAATCATGCATGGCACGGAAGGTTCCCCTGCTTAAACCAGCACATGTCCAGGCCCGACTTAAGTTTGCCAATGACCATTTGGATGATCCAGAGGAGTCATGGGAGAAAGTCATGTGGTCAGATGAGACCAAAATAGAACTTTTGGTCATAATTCCACTAAACGTGTTTGGAGGAAGAAGAATGATGAGTACCATCCCAAGAACACCATCCCTACTGTGAAGCATGGGGTGGTAGCATCATGCTTTGGGGTGTTTTTCTGCACATGGGACAGGGCGACTGCACTGTATTAAGGAGAGGATGACTGGGGCCATGTATTGCGAGATTTTGGGGAACAACCTCCTTCCCTCAGTTAGAGCATTGAAGATGGGTCGAGGCTGGGTCTTCCAACATGACAATGACCAAGCACACAGCCAGGATAACCAAGGAGTGGCTCTGTAAGAAGCATATCAAGGTTCTGGCGTGGCCTAGCCAGTCTCCAGACCTAAACCCAATAGAGAATCTTTGAGGGAGCTCAAATTCCGTGTTTCTCAGCGACAGGCCAGAAACCTGACTGATCTAGAGAAGATCTGTGTGGAGGAGTGGGCCAAAATCCCTCCTGCAGTGTGTGCAAACCTGGTGAAAAACTACAGGAAACGTTTGACCTCTGTAATTGCAAACAAAGGCTACTGTACCAAATATTAACATTGATTTTCTCAGGTGTTCAAATACTTATTTGCAGCTGTATCATACAAATAAATAGTTAAAAAATCATACATTGTGATTTCTGGATTTTTTTTTTTTAGATTATGTCTCTCACAGTGGACATGCACCTACGATGACAATTTCAGACCCCTCCATGATTTCTAAGTGGGAGAACTTGCAAAATAGCAGGGTGTTCAAATACTTATTTTCCTCACTGTATATGGCATCTTTTGTATGCATTTAAACCAATTTCTAACTGACAAAATGCACTCGGACAGAAAATTTAGGCGCCATGTCATTTACCCATATGTCAAAATATCCCAAATTGGCTGAGCACATTTTGAGCTCAGTTACCTTTTTGTCAATTTGTCTGCACATCTAAGAGAAGGGCAAGACAGCCAGGCTAATGTTATATGACTATGGGTTTGTTGTTTTCTGCTGCAGATCATCAAGAAACTGATTGAGAGGAAACAGAATCAGATCAGGAAAGTGTACCCAGGTCTCACCTGCTTTAAAGAGGGTGTGCGGCAGATTCCTGTGGAGAGTATACCAGGCATCAGTAAGTGTGCGCTCATGTCTTAATAGCAGCTATGATGCGCATATAAAATTTCTCCGTTCTCACAAACTCTCTCCCTTCCTTTTTTCTTGAGGAGAGACTGGTTGGAAACCTAGTGCCAAGGAGAAGAGGTCAGAGAAGAATTTATGCATATTTATTCTGAAATCTTGGACCATCTGTCTGTCTGTATTAGATCATAGAGGAACTGCATCTTATGATTTTACAGTCATAGCATGTGTACACTTCAAAAGATTTGGCTCAGAAAGGTTTTTTTTAAGACATTAATGCTTTTATTCAGCAAGAATGTATTAAATTTTAATATTATTAATGTCTTTACTATTTCAAATAAATGCTCTTCTTTTGAACTTTTTATTCATCAAATAATCCTGAAGAAATGTATTATGTATCATCAAAAATACTAAGCAGCAAAACATTGGTAATATGAAAATATAATTTTTCTCAAGCAGCAGATCAGCATATTAAAATGATTTCTGACACTGACTGAAGTAATGATGCTGAAAATTCAGCTTTGTGTGTGTGTATATAAGATGAGCCAGTTTTAGCAAAACAGCAGAATTATGGTGCAGTTCCTAATTAAGCACCTATTTTACTTGCTTTAGGGGTGTTATTTGTGTATCCTCTCTTATTTTATCTCTGCAGTAAAGAGCTGAAAGATCCAGATCTGCTCTACAACATGCTAAAGAATCTTCTCGCACAGATTAAAGTAAGACGCCTGTTGTCACTCACACATTCATTTTAACACATTAACTATGTAATATTCAGGTATATTCTCACCATCTCATCTGTGTGTGAACAGACACATCCAGACGCCTGGCCTTTCATGGAGCCAGTGAAGAAATCCGAAGCTCCAGACTATTATGAGGTCATCCGCTTCCCCATTGGTGGGTACCAATATAATCTGCGCATACAGTAATGAGATTTATTTATTCTGAAGAGCCGCTATTGAACTAGTCGAGTGAGCTAGACTGCCAATATTAATCAGTAAAAGTCTAAACAGTTTGAACAACAGCAGATTGCATCCAACTGAATAAACCTCTCCTCCTACTCAGACTTGAAAACGATGACGGAGCGTCTGAAGAACCGGTATTATGTGACAAAAAAGCTGTTTATCGCCGACCTGCAGAGAGTGATCACAAACTGCCGAGAGTACAACCCTCCAGACAGCGAGTACTGCAAGTGTGCCAACACACTGGAGAAGTTTTTCTACTTCAAACTGAAAGAGGCCGGGCTCATTGAAAAGTAACGGGCATCTAGCCAAGGACAAGGGACCAGTTAGTTACTATAGAGAGTGTGATCACATACACGTTTAATCTGGATGAATGACATCCAAACTTGTCGAAAGTTGCTGCTTTCTGTTACTTTTTTCTTCCTTATACAGTATAGTTATAAAACTCAAGGTTATATTGGTGTGTATGACTCTGCAGTGCCAGTGCATTAAGGGAAAATGAAAACTGAAAGTGTGTTTGATGTGGGCGTTAGTTTAGGCAGAAGTCACTATTAGCAGTTCTGTTTTTCTGTCCCATGCGCCATTAAACGAATGACTCACGAACAGCGCAAGCTGTTGCTCTACATACTGTACTCAAACATTTGGTTGTGTAACAAAGTCTTATTCTGCGACATTTACTGACCCGAGATGTTGCAGCCAAAGCCGGACAATGTTTGGCCTCAAGTGATTGTCACTGCGGTGCCACCATTCTCTGCCAAAGCTGTTCGATACAGCCGGTTAGTCATATACAGGACATGCCTATTCAGTATAAATCTGAAAATATGAGGGAAATGTTTTTTCTTGTTGTTCTTTTCTGTTTTTGTTTTGAGTTCCGTCAGTGGTTTTTAATTGAAGAAAAGACGGCTCATTTCTTGACAGATCACTTCAAGTAACAATAGTCCGTGTTTTTGTTCTCCTGGGAAATTACTGCTGTCTATTGGCTTTTTCAGTGTTGTTGTGAAGTGCTTATCTCTGTTTGCAAACCAATATTTGTCGTCTTCAAAAGCTTTCAGCGTGTCATGACCCCAGGCATAACCATTCACCATTTTTGCAGCCTGCTTTTTACACCCATTTGGGACCAGGAACAACTATTTCCATTTCAGTCACAACTGCAAAACACTTTTGTCTGCTACTACCTAAAGTACTCCTAATGGACAACTGCACAAACCTGTATTTCCAAATATGTATGTGTTTTCTCTGATAGCGCATGTTCTTTGCTAGTTTACCGTTCACACACATGGAACAGGACAGCTGGTTTATTTCTCAGTCTCTTGTAATGGGCATTTACTTGAATCATGACTTTGATGAACTGCTGCAATGTTGATGTAATATCAGGGTTCTTTATTTTTGGTTTTACTGTGGGACACTGATGATCCTCATGAAGAGGACGGATGGGTGTGCTTGAAAGCAGTTGGCCATGGTAGATGCATGTACATTGCTACGGTTCTATGTACTATAATTGTTTTTTGTTTGTTTGTTTTTTGAAAATAAACACTTTTTTAAAGTTTGAGTAATTTTGGACCATTCTTCTTTACAGAACTGCTTCAGCTCGTCCATATTCTTAGGACGTCTGGTGTGAATGGCTCTCTTGAGTTCATTCTACAGTATCTATTGGGTTGAGGTGTGGGCTTGACTGGCCCACTCCAAAAGGTGGATTTTATGTGTCCGAAACCATTCTGTAGTAGATTTACTTTGATTAGGGTCGTTATCCTGCTGCATCACCCAGCTTCTTCTGAGCTTCAGCTTGTGGACAGCCACCTTGAGATTATCCTGTAGAATATCCTGATAAACTTGGGAATTCATTTTTCCTTCCACAATGGCAAGCGGTCCATAGGCAGCAAAGCAGCCCCAAATCATGATGCTCTGTCCACCATACTTGCCTGTTGGGATGATGTTTTCATGTTGGTACACTGTTTTCTTTTTACACCATAAATAGCGCTGCATGTTCTTCCCAAACAATTCTATTTGTTCACAAGGCATTTTCCCAGTAGTGTTGTGGAGTGTCAAGGTGGTCTTTGGCAAACTTTAGTCATGCTGCAATGTTTTGTTTGGAGAGCAATGGCCTCCTTCGTGGTGTCCTTCCATGGATATCATGCCTGTTCAATGTTTCACGATTGGCTGACTCATGAACGGAGATGTTGAGCAGCTTCAGTAAATCCTTTTGTCTTTAGCTGTTACTCTAGGGTTCTTTTTCACCTCACTGAGCATTGTGCCTTTTGAAGAGATCTTGGCTGGGCCCCCACTTCTATGGAGAGTAGCCACAGTACCATATCATCTCCATAGTTAGACAATTTGTCTAACTGTGGACTGATGAATACCTAAAGTGTTTGAGATTACTCTGTAACTCTTTCCAGCTACATGCATATCAATAACTCTTGATCGTAGGTCTTCTGAGATTTCTTCTTTGCGAGGCATGGGTCACATCAGCTAATGCTGCTTGTGAATACCACACTGACACTGTTTGGGTGTTTATCTAAGTCAGTTTAGCTCTAAACCACACCTTTATTCCCATAACATCTGACACCAACATCTTTTTTTTTAATCTTAATCTTAATACATATATATATACACACACACACACACACACACAGAGCTGGGTAGATTACTTACAAATTGTAATCAGTTACTGATTACAGATTACATGACAAATTGTTATCAGTAATGTAATCTGTTACTTTACACATTTTAGGTAATATAATTAGATTACTTTTGGATTACTTTTAGATTACTTTTGATTTAACTTGTTTATCACATTGATTTAAATAGCATTATCTTGTACCATAATGATGGAAAAAATGCAAAGTGTAAGAAAACTTGTTCCATTCATTGTAATTTACAACATGAAGTGCATTAAACATATTACATCAAGGTTTCCCAAACTAGGGTTCGTAAAGGAACTGGAGAGGGGTTGTGAGTTTAATGAAAAGCTGACAATTAATTAAATCATAAAAAAATATAAATAAGTCATTTTAAAACAAACTCCCTTTCGAGGAAAGTCTCTTCACTCTGTAGCCATATTTGCAACGCCTCCGGGCAGCTCGTACAAGACCTATCTTAATGAATGGGGGAATCCTGAAATCTCAAAAATTACTTGTTGAACTCACAATTAAATTACATATGTCAAATCAGCAAGGGTTTGGGACTATTCACATAGGGACTATTCCTCCATATTGCACGTTGCAGTTTCTCACATTCATAAGTATAGGAGTGAACCGTCTTTGCATTTCTATAGTCTTTGTTTTAAATAAAACACTGAAAAAAAGATGAAATATGTTTATTTACCTGCATGCCATGCGATCATTAATCAACATCAAACCAAACCGTGAACATGCAAATGTGATACTTAATTATTGAAATATTTATTTTAAAATCACACGGGTACTTAGAGCAAATATATTTGGTGAATAAGGTTTAGATGACAAAAAGTTTGTAATGCCTGCATTACATGTAACTAAGAAATAACGTGAATATGTGCATTTTAATTAGTTACATGGTTAAAAAAAAAAAAAAAACCTACAGAGTAATAATTCAAATAAAAATGAATGTATTCATCAGTAGTTGATTCAATGTTGAAACCCTTCTTAAACCTGAAATGATTTTTGTAAATCCAGTGTTCAAATGCTGTCACCACCTGACTAATGACTGCTCTTTGTGTGAATGTCCACAAAACTGCACTATATATACATATATAATATGTATATAATATGTATATAATCGGTGGGCTATTTTAGAAAGGAAAATTTAAAAGATGAAAAAGAGAAATTAGGGAGAATCAATGAATTATGAATAATTTATTGCTATTGTGTGAATAATATGTAATCATGTAATCCATAAAAAAGTATTTTAAAATGTAACTTACTCTAATTACAAGTACTTAATTTTTGGAATCTGATTACGTATTCCAGATTACATGTAATCAGTTACTACCCAGCTCTGTATATATGTATATACAGTGTTGGGAAGTAACTAGTTACATGTAACGTAATTACGTAATTTAATTAAAAAATAAAAGTAATCAATAACAGTATCATCGCTATTAAACTATTTTGATTTTAAATATGTATTTAACCTCAGAATGATCTCAAAGTAAGTCTGATTTTGTGGTGGCTATGCTTCAAAGGGGACATCGGATGCCCATTTTCCACAAGTTGGTATGATTCTTTAGGGTCTTCTTGAAATGGTACCAGTGGTCATGTAAAACAACACCCTTTTTACCTTGTCAAAAACAGCTCTGTTCACAGCGATTCGTTTCGGTGCATATCTCTTTACATGATAATGAGCTCTGCTCACCCCTCCCCTCTCTTCCATGGAAGAGCAAAGGCGATTCGCAAATAATCATTAAAAAATATATAAAGTGTGAGACTTACTACTTCAGGAGGTGCAGCTGGTTCATGATCAATGGATCCATCCTTGAGTTTTAACTTTTTAACAAAACTTGCCTTGAATTGTCCCTCATTCAGAAAGCAAAGGATAAAATGATTTGCTCAGACATAAACGAATTTAGGAGTATTCGTTGCCGCATTACCATCAAAATCAAAAATGAATTCACTGCATCCTTAGTGGCTCTGATGTCTGGAGAAAATTAGGACTTTTATATTCTTCTACATCTAACAACAAAACACCTGCATTGCTTACAAGACTTTGTTGTCGCTACAGCTGCTCAAGCGCGGAGAAAATGACAGACTTCGTACAACTGGCTGAGGGTGGAAATATGCTAATATGGGACAGTACATCAGAGGTTGTGGGAGGGGCCTGAGCAATATGACATCATATTGGCTTGATAACTGTTTAGGTTTTTGGGGGATTAAAAAAAGGATTTGTAGGGTGTTGTGTCTACGCACTACTAAGACACATTTATGTGCAAATGAAGATATTTTGCATCCAATGTCTCCTTGAAAATTAAAATATTACAATCTTCATTCAAGTGATGAAGGATTTTGAAAGTCTGACAGTAATCAGTGTTGAGCACTACTGTATCACATTACATGTTTCAAAATGATTAACAGTTGAAACCATTGAAATTTCAAAAAGTAATCGAATGTAATCAGTTACATTACTTTAATAAAGTAATTGAAAAGTTACACTACTTATTACATTTTAAGTAGGGTAACTTGTAATCTGTAACCTATTACATTTTCAAAGTAACCTTCCCAACACTGTGTATATATGTGTATATGTATGTGTGTATATATATATATATATATATATATATATATATATATATATATATATATATATATATATATATATATATATATAATGTTTGTGTGTGTATGTATGTATATGTGTATATATGTAAGAATATATATATTTTTTAATACTGTCTGTTTCCATAATGTGTTTGTTTTGATCAGAGCATGACTAACAGGCAGATGACAAAGGCAGTTCCTTCAGTTTTGATTTCCTAACATCACCGACTGCCAAATGGGGCCCCATCAAGGTCTCTCTATTACTTTCTTCTGCCCTCGTTGCAGCTGCTCTCCACATTTACGAATCAAAATCTGTTTCAGTCCACATCACTGCTGTGCCGAGGGGCACAGAAAAACAATCGAAGAAAAACAAAGCTCTGATAACAATTGACAATTGTTTAAATTGATTATTTTTTTATTATACTAATAGTCCACGGATGCCTGCTGTCATTGAATTTGGCCCCTATTTTGTTGTATGTCATTCATCTCCTCCTGCCAGGCCCTTTCTCTGTTTTGGTTTCGTTTTTCTGCTCCACAGGCTAATAAAGGGACGGGTTTAAAGACCGATGAGGTTCAGCTTCTCAAAGCAACACTCAGACCCCTCACCACTACAGTGACAGCAGCACAGGTGAGTGAACATGCTGACACAATACTGACCTGTGCAGATAGTTATTTGATCTTAGTTTATAGCCCTTTATAGTCTTTCAATACAAAACCATAAGCAAAGTAGTAGCTTTGGTATTTTTAGCATGGAATATTCGTTTTAAGATTGTAATCATTTACTCACCCTCATGTTGTTCCAATCCTGTATCAATTTCTTTGTTCTGTTGTTTCGAACAATGTTGGTAACCAAACATTTGCTGGCAGCCATTGACTTCCATGGTATTTTTTCCTTACTATGTAAGTTAATGGCTACCAGCAACTGTGTGGTTACCGACATTCTTTAAAATATCTTCTTTTGTGTTCAACAGAAGAAAGAAACTGACAGGTTTGAAACAACTTGAGAGCGAGTAAATTGTAATTTTTGAGTGAACTATCCCTTTAACAGAGATTAATGGTGAAACTACTAACGTTTCACCTTAAATGCTTATAAGAAAGTTATGAAAGTTGAGAAAAGATCTAAAACATTCTCTCTGGTTTGCACCTTTTTTTGCACTGTATCTTTTGAATGGCACTGGATCAGTTTATTCATTATCGCACTACACTGGTTAATCTGTAATGATCTGTGCCTATGAAGCTTTAGGAAATGTGTCAGTCATTTTAGTATGTGTGGTGACACAACTGATGTGTTTCATGAATACTAATCATTTTTGACTATGTAAATAGCTGTCTTTATTATACCTTCTTCTGCTGACTGTTTGAGTGTAGATGGACTGCAATCTTAGACCGTACCAAGAGGAGGTGGTGCAGGCAGCACTCAGAGGGGAGAACAGCATCATCTGGCTTCCCACCGGTGGAGGAAAAACCCGTGCTGCGGTTTACATCACTAAGAAACACCTGGAGACCACAACCAATGCCAAAGTAGCAGTGCTCGTCAACAAGGTAAAGCCAGATTAGTGCTTTATCACTCTGAGTCTGTGCGTAACCTTTTTAACTTGTTGTATTTAGATTTACAGAGTTTTCATATCCATTGTTCTCAGGTGCATCTGGTAGACCAGCACTTTGCAAAAGAATTCAAGCCGTATCTTGGGAGTATATGCAAGATGACAGCCATCAGTGGGGACAGTAATGAGAAAGACTTGTTTGGGAGTCTAGTCAGGGCCTCAGACCTGGTCATCTGCACGGCTCAGATCTTGGAGAACGCCCTGATCAACATGGAGGAAGAAAAACACGTGGAGCTCACTGGTAACAGATGGTTCTGCATGACACCTCATGATACATAATGCCTTACAATAGTTTTACACATAGTGCATGAATGTAAACTTGACTCCATGAATACGGTATACTTTGGTTGGCTTTTTTCAAGTATTGGAGGAACATTTCTCATGTTTTATTGTTGTGAGAACTATTATAAAATATCTTCCTAATTATCTTCCTTCTTGATTGTATTTAACAATTATAACCTGTTGAATTGGTATGCAAATTAATATGTAAAAACCTTTTGATGAACTCATTTTAACTATTATTCACTATTTTTAATTATTAACCCAAAAATATAAGTTTATCAGTAAATACTAGGGGTGTAACGGTACACGTATTCATACCGAACCGTTTCGGTACGGGTCTTTCGGTTCGGTACGCATGTGTCTAGTTTGTGTTTAGTTTTTTTTTTAGGAAATTCAAATAATAAATGCCATTTTGACAGTCTTTGTGGTATGACAGATCGCTGTATAAACGCCTTGGAATGCTGTTTTTGGGACGGTTTAGAAATGTGCCGGTATAAACCCAACACAAGCATTGACTTGATCAACTCGGGTTCCCGTGTCTACAAGTTTTAACCCGAATAAACATGACTGAACATCTCATGCCTCATGTAATTGCTCAATCAGTGTTTCAACCACGGAAAGACTTCAACAAAACAGCAAGTCATCAGTGTCCACAGCTCATTAGTTCACTAGAGAAATGGAGTCTTGAGAGGAGCATTTCGTGAAATATTACATCATATATACATTATATTTTACTAAACCTGTTACTCTTAATTATTTAATGTATGTTTAAATGAATCTGCTATGAAACATGCTATGACAGCCAGTGTGTAATTGAATATATTTTAACAAATAACCTAGAAATTGTATTATTTATGTTAATTTAAAAAAACTGCATTATGTGCAATTTACATGTTTGCATAAATTTGTTTTTAAAGTTGAGTGTTGATCATCTGTTTAAAAAATAAATAGTAATTAAATTTAAGTTTGGGTTCAGTTGTTAAGGCCTAATTGTAACCTTATAATGTAAAAGGGCTCCCTATAGTTTTAAGCATAAGCTGAGGTAGATTTTTATCACTAAGAAAATTTAAACTATAACTGAATGTATTTAAAGAAAGAGCAACTTGTTCAGTAAACCACTGTTTATTAAAAATAAATAAATAAATAAATAAAGTTTTCCCCCCTGCTGTACCAAAATCCTTCCGAACCGTGACGTTAAAACCGAAGTACGTACCGAACCATCATATTTGTGAATCGTTACACCCCTAGTACTAAATACTAACCAACTAGCACCTTCTAAGTGACAACCTAATTCAGGCTAAATCTGCAACCCTTTGACCCATTCTGGGATATTTTATTTATTTACTTGTTTGTTACATTTTGTATATTTAATTTTGATGTTAATGTTAATTGCTGTAAAATTACAACAAATCATGATTTGAAACCATTTTTTTTGGTTGAAAACCTTACAGAAAAGGATTAAAAATAAAACAGCTCAATATTTAATAGGATCTTCTAAGGTAGACAATATTTTGAAGGTTAAGCACTTCCATTCACTGACCACTTGATTTTGTAAAGGTTTTGGTTCGAAAACATGATGACGTACTAAGTTTTAACAGTATCCTTCATTTGTCTCTTTTTAGACTTTACCCTGCTGGTAATAGACGAATGTCACCATACACAAAAGGAGAGCGTCTATAATAAGATAATGGGCCGCTATGTTGAAAAGAAAGTGAGAAAAGAAGGGAATCTTCCTCAGATTTTGGGTCTCACAGCATCACCTGGTACAGGAGGAAATAGGCAGCTGGATAAAGCTGTTGAGCATGTACTGCAGGTGTGTTTAAATGTACACATTAGGACTGGGCAATAAAGCTTTAAAAAGGGTTTTAAAGGGTTAGTTCACCCAAAAATGAAAATATTATCATTTATTACACACCCTCATGTTGTTCCAAACCCGTAAGACCTTAATTCATCTATGGAACACAAATTAAGATATTTTGATGAAGTCCGAGAGCTTTCTGACCCCTCCATAGACAGCAACGCAACTGACACGTTCAAGGCCCAGAAAGGTAGTAAAGACATCATTAAAATAGTCCATTTGACATCAGTGGTTCCACCGTAATGTTATGAAGCTACAAGAATACTTTCTGTGTGTAAAGGAAACAAAAATAAACACAGAAAGTTCTCGGATTTAAGGTCAGAAAGCTCTTGGATTTCATCAAAAATATCTTAATTTGTTCCGAAGATGAACAAAGGTCTTACAGGTTTGGAACAACATGAGGGTGAGTAATTCATTATAGAATTGTAATTTTGTGGTGAACTATCACTTTAATATCAGCTCCATGACCCATAATGGACATTAATACAAATGCAAACATCAAGTCACTTTTGTGCTGTGAACTAATGAAAGGATAAATTTTCCTCTCTCATTCTCAGATCTGTGCCAATCTGGATTCAGTAATTGTGTCCACCAAGAATTTTACTCCAGTGCTGCAGAAAGTCGTTCCCAGACCCAAAAAGCAATATGATATTGTTGAAAAAAGAGCGCTGGTACTTTCCTCTGTGTGTCTGAGTCACAATGTGATTGTACTGTACAACTGCTTAAACATTCAAGATCAATATGAGTGTATGTTTGTTTGTGTGCAACAGGATCCATTTGGCGACCACTTGAAGGTAATGATGTTGATGATTCATGAGTTTATGCCGTCAACGGTGAGTTGCAGCCTGCGAGAGATGGGCACCCAGGAATATGAAGCTGATGTGGTGGAACTAGAAACAAAAGGTTAAAGTCACTACAACTTTAAGTTATGCATTCTCAATCTCCTGCAAAAACATGACTTTTGATGGTGTGTTTGTGTGTCAGGTGTAAAGAATGAGAACAGACTGATTGCTCAGTGTGCTTTGCACCTGCGGAAATACAACGACGCTCTTCTCATTAATGACACCGTTCGCATGGTGGACGCGTTCCAGGGCCTAGACGAGTTCTACAATTCAAGGAAAACCAAATTGCTGGATGGAACAGACGTCTTTCTCCAGGGACTTTTTGATGGTGTGGATTGTTTACTGTGCTGTTGACTATTGCGATGCTCTGTGAAGGGATAGTTAACCCCTCATCATTTGCTGACCTCAGTGTTGTTACAAACCTGTATGACTTTTGTTTTCCCATACACATACAAATAATAATAACACAGAGGGAGAAATTTGGCATTCTATATTTCCATACAGTGAAAGCCTTTAGTTGAGGGGCTGTTAAGTCTCAAAAAGGACAGAAATACAGTGTATTGGCACCACAGCAGTTATGGGCCAATGTTAAGGTCATTGCACACTTGAGTCCGAAATTTTCATCCGATTTTTTTCGCACGTTAAAAAATTAATATGACCTCACGTTGTGTCAATCACATTTACACATTGCCTCTGAAACTTTCATCCGTCATGAAAGGTTCGATTTTCTGCGTTTTCGCATTCATAAAAAGCATTTTGATAGAAAAGGATGACGAATACCAAAAAAAAAACGAAAAAACACATTTTGGACTTGTGTGCAAGGACGCTTACTTTTTTTAGTATTTTCTCAGTCAGTGTTAGATATATATCTGCTAATATATTTAAATATATTGATAAATATATTTTCTTGTGCTTGCTTGTTAAATTTAGATTACCTTTCTGTCATCTAACACTCACTTAAAGTTCATTTAAAAAAAAAAAAAACAGTAATAATTTAATAACACTGTTAATCTTTATCTAATTTCAAAATGAATTATATTTTTATACTGTACTTTATCATTTTGTGATGTCTAAATTAACATGTAGGATTTAAAATCATTGGTTTTAGTTTTTTGTATTTCATTTTTAATTTATTTAGACTAAATAGTATAGAATTGTAATAGAATTTATTGGTTTTAGACCGTAATATGAAAATAATTATTGGCCAAAATTTTATCATCTGCTCAAAAAAAGCTTCATAAATCTAGTCCACTTGATTTGTGTATTATATAAGTCTTGCAAAGTCATACAATAATTTTTTTTTTTTGTGGGAAACAGGCTGAAATTAAAGCCATTATTCACTGATAATTTTGCCTTCTGCTTAAGTTTTGTTTTGATTATCAAAATTTGATAATCTTGTCTTTGTTATTAGCATTCAGCTGATAATATCTCAACTATTCACTCAAATGATTACAAATATTTCCGCTCTTCTGTTTCTGCTCAGAGAACCGTGTGGAGCTTAAACAGCTAGCATCGAATGCCCGCTATGAAAACCCCAAACTGGCCCGGTTGCAACGCACATTGCAGGACGAGTTTAAAGATGAAAAATCTCGTGGTATCCTCTTCTCAAAGACACGCAGGGGCACCCGTTGTCTGTTTGACTGGGTGAACTCCAACACTGCACTGCAGAGGGTCAACATCAGAGCTGGCAGTCTCACAGGAGCGGGTACAGGTGCAAATCACATGACTCAGGTACTTTCACACAAGAAAACGGTTTCCCCAAAAAGCATTCGTTAGTCATGTTTACTTGAAGAAAAACATCCAATGTACAGTATTTAGTTATATTTTCCTCTACTTCCTATTTATGTCTGCTTTTTTGTATTTGTTCTTAGAATGAACAGAAGGAAACCATAAACCATTTTAGAAAAGGAATCCTCAACCTCCTCATCTCCACCAGTGTAGCTGAGGAAGGACTTGATATCCCAGAATGCAACTTAGTTGTACGTTACGGGCTGTTGACCAATGAGATCGCTCAGCAGCAGGCCAGTGGGCGGGCTCGAGCTCTGAACAGCGTCTACTCAGTGGTGGCTGAAGAAGGTGGGCGTGAAATACGCAGGGAACATATCAATGAGTATCTAGAAAGTCTGACTGCAAAAGCTATTGACCAAGTGCAGCAAATGAGTCCCAGGGATTTCAGACGCAAGGTTTGCAATTCACGTCAAATAAGAGAAAAACTTGAAGTATTCAGATTTCAAAATCCTAAAAAACATCTGTCTCTTTATTCCTGTCAGATAACCGAGCTCCAACAAATCGCTGTTATGATTCGAATCCAGGCCGAGAAGAAAAAGGATGAGAAGAAGCAGCGCTATAGTCCTGGTCAGGTTCAGTTTCAATGCAGAGGATGCTTCTTGCTTGTCTGCGGTGGAGAAGATTTAAGAAAAATAGAAAATACACACCATGTCAACATCAACACTGAGTTTGAGTGAGTTATTCCTGAGTATATGACAGTCAGTATCACAGACCAAATAGACATTAAATAATTCTGAAAAATGTGCAGCCAAAGAGAGTGTTTAATGAAATACAGTACACTACCATTCAAAAGTTGTTTTAATGATTTTGAAATAAGGCTATATTTATTAGAGCAATAAAGCAATAATATTGTGAAATATTATAATTTAAAATAACAGCTTCTATTTAAATATTTTTTAAATGTAATTTATTCCTGTGATGCAAAGCTGAATTTTCAGACTTCAGCGTCACGTGATCCTTCAGAAATCATTCTAATATGCTGATTATTATCAATGTTGAAAACTTAATATTTTTGTGGAAACTGGGATATATTTATTATTTTTTTTCATATATATATATTATTATATATATTTATTATTATTTATTCATTGTTAAAATAGAAAGTTCAGAAGAAAAGCATTTATTTGAAATAGAAACATTTTGTAACATTTTAAAAATCTTTACTGTCACTTTGAAACATTTGGATGCATCCTTGGTGAATAATGTCTAAAAAGTATCATTTCTTTCTTTAAAAAAACCCAAAAAACTTACTGTCCTCAAACTTTTGAACAGTAGTGACATTTATGGTTTATTCTTAGAGCCTCATTTTATTACTCGAGTGCAAATTTCGTGAAACTTATGGCAAAAACAATGTAATAAACATACTTCATGTCTTAATCAAGATATAATACATTAATCATGTTCAAAAACAAAATATTCTTGCAAAAAGGGCTTGTTTGATAGCTTATGGGACAGAAAATGTCATTAGCTCAGAATAAAAACAATGAAGTCAATGATCCCTACCATCAAAAGCAAACTTGTCTATTGGTGCATTTCATAGGAGGCATTATAGAGCAGGTGGGCAGGTCGTTCTGGAGAGGAGCTTTGAAGATTGGGAGCCTGGACGGGTTATCAGCTGCAAGAACTGTGGAAAGGTACAGATTGTGTTAGTTTACGAATGCAGATCACATGTTGTATTATAAATGTATTCAGATAAACACAGGAAGAAGTCCCAACTGACCTACTTTTTTTCATTTCTCCGTCTCTCCCTTTCTCAGGAATGGGGAATGGAGATTAAGTTCAAGAAGGTGGTAATACTCCCCTGCTTGAAAATAAAGAGCTTTTCCTTGAAGACTCCTGGAGGCAAATCCACTCCCAAGAAGTGGAAAGATGTTGAGTTCCAGGTGAAAGAGTTCGACTTTATTGAGGACATGAGCAGCCGTTTCCCTGACCTAGACTAAGGCGACTGATCATTTGAACTCAGGCAAAACAGTGATTTTTCACTTTTCTACTTGTATTGGAAGTACTGCAAGGGGCCATTGATTGCTGTTAGTCACAAAATTTCTTAGCATCATTTAAATATGAAATGATCCATTCTGATTATGCTGATTAGTCATCATGGTTGTTCACGGACGTTGGGGGAAGTAGATGCTTTTGGGGTCGGTTGTTAGTGTCAAAAGACAGCTGGGAACCTCCATATAATAGAGCTGTTTGTACTCAAAATATAGTTTTAAATTGTAGTTTCTGTCATGTAAGAGTTTTGTTTTATCTGAGAAAGGTATGTGTGTGTGTTAAATGTTTTGATGGTATATTATTTATTCAGGTGTCCATCTCTGGGATCAGGACTGTGCTGCTCTCTGATTATTAGTTATTGTTGACATTACAATATATCTCTAAATGCACCTGAAGCTCTGTGGCCCCCATTGAGCTCTTGTCTGCTCAGACTGTCGCTTTCAGATTGCTTGAGCATTTACATATATTCATTTAACAGATGCTTTTATCCTAAGTGACTTACAAATGAGGAGAAATATGAACACGCTTCATAATCTGTGAGCCTTCATTTACAGACTGGTTACAGGTTTGTTTGTAGCACTTATGTTTCTCACAAACCAAAAAAAGAAAATGTGTATAATGTATGTCTTTTTAAAAGTATGACCATTTTACATTTCTGCAGTACCAAATGAGAGTCTGTATATCACATCTAGAATATATGATTTTTTTTTTTTTTAAATATATATATAATAAAACAACGATGCACTGTATTAAGTGTATTTTCGTCCTTATAGTTGCTACACAAGTGGATACTTACTGTTATGAACCTGTGTGTGCGAAAAGACTACAGTCGTAGATTTACATGAGGAGAAAACCGAAAGAAAATTTAAAGATAAGCTTTTCTATTTCAAAATGTGGAGTTTCTCCGATTGATTTTTGGTGGTGTTTAGCGTCAGCCGCTAGATGGCGCCACGCAGTCTTGCTTTCCGTTCGTGTTAATTGTTGTCAGTTTCCCCTAGTTGATTAGTTTTATTTGCTATGTGATTTGCCTCGTTTAAACACTCTTTGTAATGTTCTATGTTTTAGTTATGGTGCTGTAAATCAAACCTGTGAGTTGAGAAGGAGATAAGTGACTGATAAAAGTCAGTAGTCTATTATGTTCACAGTTCATTGTGTTCTTTCAGTCTGCACATGGATTCAAAACTAACTCAGGTTTTTTCTTTCCAGTACAAAGAGCCTTGTTAAGACCTCAGCGTGGCAAACATTAGTGATGTTATGAAGATAACAAGAGCATAACGAGTGCATTATGCTGATGTGTATATTATATGAAAAACACTTCTTTGTTTTCCATGAGTGTGTGTGTCAAGGTCTTCAGGCAAGAGAAAATATATATATGTACAGTAGATGTAATCAAATGTGCAATCAGTGGTATCAGTGGAACTGGCTCTCTGGGCAATTAGTAAACAAGTATCTGTAAATTAGATGGTGAACAAACTTTGGCCAAATATTCTTGTGTTAATGTAATGTTAAATGAAATCAAAGCAAAAGAGAGCCAGAGCCATAGGCCTGGGGTTGACATAAAGGGCAGTGTTGTGCCAGTGTGGTTTTGCATGGATCAGTGGCTCAGCAACGCCCACAGCACACATTTAAACACACACACAATGCCTGCAGAACAAATCACACACACATACGCATGCTGCTCATTTACACAGACTTTAGCAAGGACATTCAAAGTCAAAGCTAAAATTCTGCCAGACAGACAAGAAGAGCTGAATCACAGATGTACAGACATACCTTTAACTCAGTTCTCTGCTAACACAGTCTTCCTTTACATAGCATATTGATTTTCTCATCATCTCTATATTTTTTGTTTTCTGTGAGTTTACATCACCTGTGCATGACTTAAACTTTAGCGGTTAGAGCAAATCTTAGGTCTGTATAACAGCTCTGTGGTCCGTCACTGATTAGAATGAACCATTTATGAATTGAACCTTTTAAAAAATATTTTTTAAACCAAGCAGAGTACTCAAAGTTTTTTTGCCTTTAAAATAGAACAATGTAGAGTAGACAGGAAGCAAAGTGGGAGAGAGCTGGGATTCGAACTCTGGACGCCCTCAACGCAACAGCATTATTTATATGTTAGCGCACTTCCCAATAGGCTATCAGCGCTGACAGAGTATTCAAAGTTGAGGGTCGTTCATACCAAGAATGTAATTGTACCTATAAATACAGCATATCAGCGTCCATTACTATTCGGGTGGATTCTGATTGGCTGAATTTTGAAAGAGACTTGTGTTTGTATTTACAAGTTGGCAAATGCATTCACTTTGGTTGGAGTAAGACAGCAATGCGCTTTTTTTTTTTGCTATCATGCAAACAAATGGACATCATTATGTGAGAAAAAAGAGATGTGATATTCAGTAGCTAGCTCTGTGTAGGCCTACAAATTGTTGACAGGGACAATGGTCCAATATACAGTTTAGTGTACAATAGCATTTGACCACTGAATTCAGTGAGCGTCTCAAATAGTTTACAGCAGACACTGTTTTCAGCAAACGTGAGGAGAGATCACATAGCTTAACCACAGATTTTATGGAGGGTTACAGTGAAAGACCCTAAATAAAGTCTAGCAACAACTATGAGTCAGAAAGACAGCACTACAGCATGAACATAAGCGCACATGGCACAGATGTTGTTGGTGTGTGTTGAGCTCTGGACTGGCTTTCTCAGACAGGATTAATCATGTCAGCGGGGTTCATTGGTGTGTTTAAGTCTGTTTGTGTCAGTCGCTCTCTAGTGCTTTCTGTGTGTGTGTGTGTGTGTGTGTGTGTGTTCGTGTTCACAGAGACCCAGGTGCAAAAGAGATGATGAAGGAATGGAGATGGATGAATGGACTCCGCCAAGGAGGCAAAACCAAATATTCCTCCCGCTGTTAGTTTAAAATGACTCAGCACACATATAGAGACTGAGAGACATTCCTCTCAGTCCAACAAAGACTCTGTAATCGAAACCAAATGTTATGAAAGTTCCTAGCCAATGGATGGTTATGGTCACTTCAAAAGGATTATAAAACAGCTTTGAATGTAAATACGGACTTGTCTCGTAAAGTAAATCTATATTTCCGAAATTCCTTTCCTCTTTCGGTCGTAGCTAAACATGGTTTTAATTACTCATGCTTAGATGCAAAAGCTGGCCAATTCAGAAACATATGCTTTCCTTTTTGTGTCCAGCTTGCAAACCCAGCTTTTTCAGTCCATATATAACCATCTGACCACACTAACAACATACTGAACCTGTATATAGTTTACTATATAAAACACAATGAGGGACTGTAGTGGATTAATTAAAGGAATAGCTCACCAAAAATTGAAAATGATCACATACTTTAATGTTGTTCCAAACCCTTATTCTGCTTTTATTTCATGGAGCTCAAAATGAGAATTTTGAAGAATGTTAACATGCCTTTTTTTCAGACCATAGTGATGTTTGAAGATCCTAAAAGAACAACATAAAGTGGTTCATAAGACATTATGTGCTACTTTCCAAGTCTTTTGAAGCCAAACTGAAATTTAGGTTTGTATTCACTGATATTCTTCTGTTCTAATGAGCTCTTAACTCAAGAACCGTTGTAACGGGATCATCACTTCAAAAATGAAGGTTCTTAATTGGCATCTGTGATTAGGTGAAGAACCTTTAGCATCTATAGAACCTTTCCATTGCTCAAAATGTTCTTTATAATAGAAAAAGGTTCATCAGATTATTAAAATTTTCTTCACACTCAGAAAAAAAAGATGGTTCTTTGGGGAACCCAAAATGGTTCTTCCATGGCATCCATTTGGAACCCTTTTTATTTTCAGGTGAGTTGAACTTAAATGGATTGATACCTTGAGAACCAAGTACATTTTTTGAAAGCCTAGACTCAATGATTCATTCATTATTTGGATTAAAAATAGATATGTTTTATGTATAGCTTTACTTCATTTATAATGCTTTACAGAGCCAAAAAATAATATTTTTCTTGAATGTCACTCCCTGACTTTTTCGAGTTAACAAACTGACAGATTACCACTGAGTAATGACTTCAATTTTAGACTGTTTCTCAGACAAAGTCATCACATGACTTCAAAAGACTTGGAATGTGCATAATGGATTTTTTGGTGTGTGTTTCTGTCCTTGTTGTAGGCACTATGGACCATAATTCCTCATTTGTGCTCTACAGAATAAAAAACAGCATGAGGGTGAGTCAATAATGAGAGAATTATTTTTGAGCCGGCTATTCCTTTAAGAAAACAACTCGAGCCATCACTCATTTGTCTTCAACGTGCAGTGTGTGTGTGTGTGTGTGTGTGTGTGTGTGTGTGTGTCTGTCATTATCGGCACAGTCACACTGTCTATCCATCTTTGCTTCAGTCTTTCTGTCTGTCCTGCTCTCTTTGTCTCTCCCTCCCCTCCTCCTCCTTTTGTCCATCTCACTCAGGCTTGCATGAAAAACACCCTGTCAGTCTTGTTTTCTTTTATTCTCCCTACTCTATAGTTAATAGGCTCCTATTTTCTCTTCTAAGAAGCTGTGTATTAATGATCAGGTGGACTGGGCTGTTTTTTTTTTTACAATGTCGAACAAGAGAGAGACAAGAGAAAGAACAGTCTGTGTAGACTGTGTATTCGAATGTGCGCAAAAGAGAGACTGAATGGATGTGTTGACTCTCTTCAGATAGCCAGTAACAGCCAGTAAAAGACAAGGAAATTGGCCCAAATGGGGTATGGGTAATTTCACATCTGCTGTGTTCAATCAACCTCTATCTGGCTTTTGTGCAGGCCAGCTCTCCACAAACAGGCAGGTGTGTGTTAGCATGCATGTTTTTGACTGTGTGTGTGTGTGTGTGTGTGTGTGTGTGTGAGAGAGAGAGAGAGAGAGAGAGACAATGTGCATTATTGGAAAACAAAGCACTCAGTGCTTTTGTTCATGTTTGGACAGCACATGCAATCCAAACCGCACAAACATTCACTTTATGTCGTGGTTGACGATATACCCATTGAACATAATGTCTCTTGCAACTCAAAAATATCGGACAAGACTTGATTATATGCATCGGCGTTGATTGGATTGTGAAAAGGTGCCATTACAGTATGTTCCTGATGGATGAAAACAAGACTTGATTTTGTTACTAAAAATATATTTGTTTCAGTGGTGGAGCACATTATTAGCTGAATGATAGCAAAATAAAAACATTTTGCTTTTGATTAACAAGCACTCACAAAGTTTGGGTTCAGTGAGATGAAAGAAATTAATACTTTTATTCAGAAGGACATTTATGAAATTATCAGTATTATCAGTGTTTGTGTCAAAAAGGTGTTTAGATTGTTACAATAATTAGTTTTCTAAAACTTTTTGATGCTTTGTCATAATATTCTGAGTCTTACAAAGCTGGTGAGAACTCACTATTACAAAAACTAAACATTCTGTTTGTTTGGATATCTATAAAATGCACTGCAGTAAGTTCACCGTGAACCTACCTTATAAAGAAGAAACCTGATCTGAACACACCACAGGGAGGACGACACAAATTAAACAACAGCAATAACAGTAGACAGACAAATGTATTGTACAAAGCATTCAAAAGTTTTTGGCACAAACAGAATGCCATAATTTTTGGAAACATCCTTCCACAAAATGACAAAGAAGGAACATACACATCAGCATATACTAATATATCTTTAAAAGTAGACAATGACTGTAAACATGGAGAAATTTAGAGTGCAAAGCAACTCCTTTCTGCCACAAATGCAACCATATATGTAAATTAATGCTTTTGTTTTCAAATAAATAAAATCGCAATAAATAAAATAATGGAATAATGGAATAATGATGCTGAAAATTAAGCTTTGCCATCACGTGAATAAATTAGAAAACAGATATTTTAAACTGTTATAATATTTCACAGTATTACTGTTTGTGTATTTGTCTTTGTACTGGAATTATCAAATAAATGCAGCCTTGATGAGCATAAGAGACGTACTGACCCCAAACTTTTGAATGGGAGTGTAAGGTGATTTTATAGTCCACATTATGACCCATAAAGAAACAGTCAAACATCTAATCAAGCACAAACAATCCATATCACAATTATTAGTGATTTTGTTGACCTGATATACACTCTCAGAAATAAAGGTACAAAAGCTGTCACTGGGGCGGTACCTTTTCAAAGGGTACATGTTTGTACCTAAAGGGTCCATTTTGGTACCTTAAAGGTACATATTAGTACTTAAAGTGTACATATTTGAACCTAATAGGTACAAAAGTGTACCTTTTGAAAAGGTACCGCTCCAGTGACAGCTTTTGTACCTTTATTTCTGAGAGTGTATAATGTCTAGCAGTGTGAAACAGCACTCCCCACTTTCCTCATTCATTTCTTTCCTCTGCACGTGATCAATATGAGTCAGTGTTGTATAAAACCCTATTCTGTTCCCCTTCCTCAATTTCTGACAAAATATGTAGTGTTATCATGATTTCTTGTTCTAGGTAATCAAAAGAATGCTATGCTAAAGTAGGCTAAGCTTGCTAACTTCAAAATAACAGAGTACAAGCAAAGGGAGATGTTTAATTTGAAAGTTTTAGCATCATAATTCATATATTGTGATATATAATTTAAAATACATCCAACTATTTGAATAATTGAGGATAAATACACAATAAAGGATGTATCACTTATTAGCCACACTGAGTATTTTGCAGCGGGATTAGATCCTGCATGACATTTTTCATCATAATGTGCTAAATAAGTGCTTTGTCTTCTGCTAAATTCCTATGTTGTCCCTCTGATCTATTGTTTTTATCTATCTTATTGGGTGTATCAGGTCCATTTTGTTGCTTTGATGGCGTACATTTGCTTACACTATACAGTGTGTACATATGGATGGAGAGGGCTGTTGTTCGTGTATCACAGTGATCACTTCAGAGAGACTGGGGGAATCTGTGATAATGTATTATAATAACTTTTTTGTGTGCTGCAGTCAGTTTCGTGTGTGTGTGCGCGCCTGTTGGGATTCGTGTGTAAGGTGGGTGTTGGGAAAGTGGGTTTGCTCTGGCGGGAAATGGCTATTTATGTAGCTGCAAATGGAGTGACACACACACACATGCTTTTTCTCTGTTTCACACACACACAGACACGTAACGCACACTGCCCTGCAGGCATAGGTAACCTTCACTAGCCGATGTAAGCCATTGAAAGGACAGGAAAGAAGTGAGAAACAAGTGACACGGGGGGAAGGAAGGTGTGCTGGGGTTGTACAGAGCCATGGAGAGATAGATGGGACGATGAATGGATAGAGAAAAATTTTCAGCCGCTGTCGAGGGAAAAACAGAAAAAAGTAGTTGCTTCTGAAAGGCTATATAGAGCATTTCACCTGGCTACTCTTTGGTTAAACAAGTAGCCCACTTTTTCTCTCAAAGCTGCCCACTTCCACCCCACCACCTCCACAAAACATTTTTTGTATTAAAGTGATATGTAGGGGGATTGGGGATGGTTGCAGTCCTTTTTGCTTTAATATCTGTAACTCTGTTTTTACTTTGATTTAATTTTCCCTCATTTGTCTGCTACAAAGTTGTTGTTGTTGTTGTTTTAATGCACAACTTATAACTTTCGTAACTCTAAACTGTATAAACTAATCTCTAGTACAAAGAGTGTTGTTACAACCTAACACTATGAGAAAACATGGACATAAGTTATGATTTTGTGCATTGATTTAATCAAATTCACTTGTTCTAAACTATTTTGCTTTTTTGTCAAATTATATTTTTTTATTTACATACCCTACTGTTCATCAGTACTCTTAAAAACTCTTTACCAAACACCAATGACTTGTACATACACTATATGGACAAACGTATTGGGACACCCCCTTCTTTAGAACAGAAAAAGGCACTTCCAAAACTGTGGCAACAAAGATGGAAACATAATTCATGTATTTAAAAATTGTATTTCCATCTCTGTTGCAACAGTTTTGGAAGTGTCTAAAATGACTGCACCCATATGTACAAGTCATTGGTGTTTGGTGAAGAGTTTTTGGCTCAAGATCTGCATTTAAAGTCACACCAGAGGTGTTCAGCTTGGATTAGGACTTGGCTTTCTGCAGACCAGTCAAGTTCTTCCTCACTGACTAAATCAATCATTTCTTTTTGAACCTTGCCTTATACACAGAGGCATTGTCATGTTAGAATAGAAAAGGGTCCTGTCCAAACTGTTGCTTTAAAATTAGAAGCACACAATTCCCTAGAATATCATTATATGCTTAAACATTAAGACTTGTACTCATGGAAATTACTAAAGTAGTCAAACCTGTTCAGTAGAAGGGGGTGACCCAATACTTTTGGCAATATAGTGTAATTTAAAGTGGGGCTGTGCAAATAATCGAATGCGATGATCATGCGCATCATAAACTACGCAATATCGCGTTCATCATCAATTATGAACGCGATATTGCATAGCTTGTCAGCGAACTACGCCTCTGTGTATTAAATGCTGCTCCATCTAAAAGCACGTGAAGGAGATTTACTACTAATCACAGAAACGGCTTTACTGACTAGATTGCATGATCATCGCATTCGATTATTTGCACAGCCCTAATTTAAAGGCATAAAGGCACAAATTCGAAGTACAAAACGAGGATTTGTAAAGAAAAATGTCAGAGGAGACTGGTTTTCCTTTGCCTGAAACAAAACTTTTCGGGAAACTAGTATATTCTCACCGGAGCTATGCTACGTCTACTAATATTTTTCTTACACAAATGCATTGATTCACTTCAAAAGGCATTGATTCACTTCAAAAGGCCTTTATTCATCCACCGGAGCCGTGGAGAGCACTTTTTATGATGGATGGATTTTGGCCTTCAAAATCTCAACTACTATTCACTGCCATTAAAGATTGGAAGAACCAGGACATTTTTCAATATAAATCCTATTGTATTCGTCTGAAAGAAGAAAGTTATATACATCTATAGCTTGAGGGTGAGTAAATCATAGGGTAATTTTCATTTTTCATTTTCATCAAAATTAACTATGTGTATGTATTTTAAAAATGTAGGAAGCCATTACTCCAGGTTTTTAGTGTCACATGATCCTTAATATTTTTATGAAAACAGATGCCTTTTTCTTCAGGATTCTTTTGCGAATAGAAAGTTTAAAAGAACAGCATTTATTTAAAATAGAAATCTTTTGTAACAAAATATTTTACCATCACTTTTACTTTTAATCAAATAAATGCATTATTGTTAAATAAAAGTAATAATTACAAAAAAAATAATAAATTAATTGCCTCAAAATTTAAGTATTATATTCATTTGTTTGATTTTTGTTATACCATAACATCTTAATACTTTGTCAGTACTTCTGTGCTTTAATTCCCAATGTAATCCAAAATTTTTCTCTTTTCTTGATATGTTTACTTTTGCATTTTTGTTGCGTGAAGGAACTTGCTCCACCTCTTATGACCAGAGTTTTAAGTTTGACCCAGAGCAACTGCTTGTGTCAACAAACCGTTAACGTCAGTGTGCCTCCGCTGCTTTTCAATCAGCTGAGCGGTGGAGGATTACAGCTTTTCTGGGGCGTTTAGATTGAAAATGAAAAACGCACCAAATGAGAGAATGATAGAGAGAGAGGATTAAGGGATGAAATTAGGTTTGGATGACTAGTTTCTGTGTGCATGTTAGTAGTGCATCTAGTGCTGCAATGTTACTGTGGGGCAATAATTAGAAATGATACTGCATGCTATATGCTAAACGATGTTCATAAACTGACATCGGGTCTTTGGCAACAAAATCAGTGTTAACGCATAATGGGTTGAATGTGTTGCAGGTGGATCTGGACGTTTCATTGTTTAACGGTGAGTTTAGGTAATGACAGACCCTCATACTGGCACATTTCCTAATGGGTTGGCAATCAAGTGGCTTGGAGGATCCAGCCCTCATATTATTCCATGATTTCCCAGCCATAAGGAGTGGCCGCAGTGATTGGAGCACAGTGAGAGGAAGTGCTTTTCCCTGGCCCACTGATCATATCAGCCCTGAGTTTGGACCCGGCTCATTTCCTATGAATGCTTTGTGTATTTTGTTGACTATATAGCAAGAGTTTGAAAGTGTACGAAGAGGATGATTCAGGTGAAATGTTAGATGATTACACTCGCGTCCGTGTTCTTAAATGCCTGAACGGGTGCTGATTGCATTTACCAGATTGGTGCGTGGCATATAAACATTTATTTAAAAATTCATTCAGATTTAAATTCTAAAAGCAGATGTTTTTATGCACTGGTTTGCATTCCTCTTGGTTGTGGAAAGCAGGGACGTATCTTTATGGACTGTGTTTGAAAACTGGCTTTAAAAGATGCTGAAGTATCTGAACTGAGCTTAAATTTGTAAGGTAACAGTAGGCAGATATTTTCTTCCATATTGTGACTACATCCAAGCAAAATCCATTATTGAAAGGAAAAAAAAAAAGTAGGGCGGGGTCTAATTCATTGGTTGTTGATTGGCTGGAGGCAGATCTGAATGTACACTGTAAAAAAAAAAAAGTTGAGCGAACTTAAAAAAAAAATTTAACTTATTTTTGTGGGAGATTCTTACATTTTTGTTGTATAAACTTAAAACGACAAGTTGAGAAAACTCAAAAATCTGCTGAAGCTGGTTGCCTTCAAATTTTAAGTTGGCTCAACTTTTTTTTTTTTTTTACAGTGCAAGAAGGTGGGGTTTAAGTGGACTATATGATTGGAGAAGTCTGGCATACGGTCCTAGACAGAAGTCTGTTGTTTCACTGGAAGATATAGTTATGACTTTTTAATTAGAAATAAAAATGAAACCATTTACAGTAAGATCATTAACATGCATTTTGAAAATAGAAATGCATAGTGAATAGATCGGATGCCAACTTTAAAACTTTCCAGGCTAAAGCTTGCTACTGCGTGCAAAGCTTAAAGAAGATATGGCTGTAAACTATAAGTGTTTTGTTTTTGCTAGCATTTACTCATTAAAAATAGATAAATCCAAAAAATATTTAGTGGCAAACATGTTGAAGATTATCCAATAGGCTGTCAATCAAACGATAAGCTAATTTCCCACAAAAGCAGTTTGTTCAGCACAGTGAAACTTCTCCATTAAAACAACAGTCATTCGCCTTATTAGCAGTCTATATACTTAGAATGATTTTGAAGCTGATATTAAGGTAAAACATGTACATACAGTTGTTTAAAAAGCATTCGTTTTTAGCTAACTTGGTGTTTCAATATTCACATCCAACTGTTTACTCAATATTCAGGTTGCACACTTGGTTGGATCATACATCTGTGCGTGTCCATTATATGCAAACATTGTGAATGTCTGCATGTAAGTGTCAGTTGACTTTGTGTTGATGTGCTGTAGAGTTCAAATGTGCTTTTGTGTGGGTGGATTAGGTAAAGCCACTCAGCTGCACCTCTCCAGACCTCCAGTCAAGGACTCTTATCGTTTGAGTATCTCGATAAAGGCACATCATCCCCGGGTGACATACAGTCTCCCTCCCCTGGTCTGGGTCATTTTAAGAGCCTCTCCATCTTCACATCTTTCAGAAACTTCACTTATAATCACCCTTAAGAGACATCACTATCAACACCAATTGCTACATTATTTTTATGCTTTAACCTAGGGCTGGACAACTAAACAATTTTGGCTCATAAACAAGATTGATTTTTGACTGATTTTTATTATTTTTGTGCTGCATTCTGTTTAAGTGCACTAAAACAGTTGTTCTAATTTACTTTTCTATAATTTACTATTTTTCTGAATCTAATTTGCTTTTATACAACATAAATATAATATAATTTTGTTTTGTTTTATATTTATCTTAGGGATAGTTCACCCAAATTGAATAAATGGCAATGTTAATTTTGGGGCAAACGGTACCTTTAAACATTCTTTCCCAGTATCCTACAACTAATAAAGCCCATCAGATGAGTGATTTTCCAACAGAAAGATCAGCAATTACAAACAAATGTATGGTGTAACCATTGCAGAGCTATTCATTTATAATACATTGGTTCTCCTTAAAACTAACACATCTATCATGTAATCACAGGTGACACCTATATAGTTTTAATATTTCTCAAATTATTTGTAAAGACTCATATCAAGGCAGACCAACTGGATATTCATTTGCTAATAATGGGTTTGTTTGTGTGTGTGTGTGTGTGTGTGTGTGTGTGTATTCACAAGTGGAATTAAATTGTTCTCATTTTGCTCACTCCCACACTCATATCAGCACTCACCCACCAATGACTCACTCCATACACACTCACAATTCATGTTGGTATAACACAGAAGGGGTTTGCTTTATAATTGATCATATTCATTCTATTTTCAGTGTATGTTAACGTGTATTCTTATATTTTGGTAGCATTGTTTTAGAGAACAAAAAGCATGCATTATAATCCACCCTATCTAATTAGTGGCTGAATTAATGAATCAGTATAGCCCATTTAAAATGCTGAAGGCCCTAAGTGATCACAGAGGGTCCTTGGAACTGAGGATGCGAGTGACCTTTGTTCAATTAGTGACCTGACTGATAAATCAATTGAGAAATAATATAGTGCATTTCAGGAAATAAAAATTGCATGAGAGAGTGAACATAGCAATTACACCGTGTTTTCAAAAACCGTTGCTGGTATTATCACAATATCGATGCATTTTCATATCGTTCTGACACGCTTTGCACCTTATATCTTGCCGATCAAAGAAATAATGATGTGATTTTTGAAAGTGATAACTGTGACTGTAATCGGCTGAACAGGAGCTGTATATTCATTCATGAGACGTTCATTGGGGTGTGAAGGTGACCAGGGTTTTTCGATTACACTCGTGCACCTTAATGGTTTATTGATTATATACAAAATAATTAAGAGCCACACAGTCAGTGAAATGAATGGACTTGAGTCTATTGGGCTTTAGGACAGCTCCCCAGAACAAATTACAAACCAAATGCTCTTCATCTACTTCATTAACAGAGTCAAATGTGTTTGAAGTATTCACTGCCTACTGTCTCTTACACCAGGGAAATGGATCCCAGCAGGCTACAATTTCAAAGAAGCTTTATTGACATGATAAACACGGATTTACAATGGCAAAGCATGGATACACATGGCATATGTAGGCTATACGTGCACGTACCACATTTGTAGTGGAATCAAATGGATTTTTAGTGGAAGTTTTTAAATAATTTTAAAATGATTTATTTATTACTATTATTAGAACACTAGTATTTTCACCAGCTAAAAATGGTTTTAAGTCAGTTATTTCTATCTTTTGCTGCAGTTGGAAATATCAGTTTACATTTCCTGTAGCTTTGCAGGTAGGTTTCTTGAAGCATCTCGGAGATGTTGCCACAGATCTTCTGGATTTAGTCTGTCTCGGTTTGTTCTGTTTCTTCATGTCATTCCAGACAGACTGGAGCACTCTGTGTGGAGCACTGGCTGCCGTCAGACTCCTTGTGCAAACAATTTTTATTTGTTAAATTATTATTAAATTTAGCACAGTAATAATGAATGTACATTTTCCATTACAGGTTTTATTTTGGATAAACCCGTCCCTAACACACAAAAACAAAACAAACTGTAATTTGTTGGTCAGACAGTCACTTCCTGCCTAAGTGGGTGATTATTATCATGTATTTTTGCCAAAGAAGGTCTTTGTAGTGGTATGAAAAGTGGAAAGTGAACGAGTCTCTAATGTGTGTGTAATTAGGTCATGATGCCAAGACGTGTAGTTCTGTTTCCACCTCATTTTGTGAGCAGCAGGAGCACAGACTGTCTTCTTTTAAGGCAAGAGACACTTCAGGCAAGACCCTTGTTTTGGTTAGGCTTTAACATGTCCTCTTTCAGACTAGTGGAAAGAAAACTAGATCTAAAATACACATTTAAGTGTCTATGTTTTTACACTTCACCTATAGGCATCTGTATTTTTAATAGTAATACATGCCTTTAAAGATTCACATACACCAAACTTTCCAGCTTATTACTATAATCAATATTATGTGATTATTAAACCTGTTAGTTAAAAATAAGTAAAAAGTTTAGTTAATTTGATTTTTTTACCTGATACACCTGTGGTGTCTTAACCTAAGGCTATAAATCCAATCCACATTTTTTGCAATGCGAAAGTAAGCTGTATTTTTTATGTGAACCGAACTAAAGGCTCTAAGTAATTGCCCAGTAAACATGGAACAGAGTGGATGGAGATCAACTTGAGGAGAGTTAAAGTGAGAGGCCTGAGTAGTTTTATATAGTGCCTTGAGCTCACAAGTGTTTACAAAGTTTCTGGTCTGATGGAGCAAACAGTTAGTTGTCTGTGTGCCTGTCCATGTGCTCAAACTAGGGATAGGGATCCTTGGCAGTGACTTTAAGCATATGAGGAAAATGAATCATCTCTCTCTCGCTCTCTCTCTATCTTTTTTCTAAGAGATGTAATGGAGGGTGTGCAGAGAGAAAAAAAAAAAAAACATTCCATCAGTTTGCTCTCTCGTTGATTACACCTCTCTGAAAAGGAAGCTGAGAAATGACATGGGAGTGAAGGAGAGTGAAGACTGGAGGAAAATTGGAAGGAATGCCAGACAGGATGCATATATTTTCTGAGGTCTCAACAAATGTGTTTTATTTTCCTTAAAAGCATTTGAAGCCGACTGTGTATCTTGCTAACTAAATAAATAATCTGGGATAAAATTTCAATAAATAGTTTTTTATTAATCAGTATCAGCTGATTTTGGATATTTAGTTGTGCATAAATATTATATAATATTTTGTATTTCCTTATTTTTTATTTCTCTTATATAACTTTGTCGTCATCAAATACTCAAGTAAATAGTAATCTTTATAAACACTGGTATTTACTTATACCGTTAAATGTAATCTTAGCAAATCTCAAAATGAATATCCATTTCTCATTGTTTTATTTTTTCATTTATTTAGACAAAATAATATAGAATTTTAATATTATCCATTCACTGGTTGACGCTTTCGTATGTGAAGAAGAGAACTTTCCTTCCAACCATTTAACTGAGAGCTTTTAAATCAGACCAATATAACACCTTGTTCAACCTAGCGAGTGTTGGACTTCAGCTTCTATTGTCTTTGTCTTGTTCTTTCACTTTTCCGTCAATCCATTAAATTGAATCTTTTCACAGTCGCTCAAAAGGCTCCATTCAATTCTAAATTTGAAAGTCTCTACTGTTTGAAAGCATGATGTGCACTTTACTGCCAGTTACCATGGAAACCAGGTGATTCAAATGGAAACCGTGGACTGGGTTTGAAAGCCAAGACTGATTTTATATGTTTTGATTTTGCTGACATTGTGTTTGTATGTTGTGTGCATGTGTGTCAGTAAGGTGGCAGGTGGAAATACAATAAGTGTGTGTGTGTGTGTGTGTGTGATTAGGTACGGTGTGGTATTCCGTTTCGTCCTGCTCCACAGGGTGGGACTCTGGTTTTATTTTGGTTGGCCACTTGCTGCTGGTTGATCAGAGCATCAGAGTAGAGAAAAGGATCAGTGTGTTTACAAGAGCATCCATCAGCCATGTGCTGAAAGCAATAAATGGGCACACAAATACCAGCTACGATATTCTACCTCTATCCAAACCAATTAAAATATCAGTCCACAAAAGATGTACCTGTGGCAAGGCCAAAAGCCATATTAAATGTATTAATTCAGTTAAGTACATTCTTTAAAAAAATCCATAAATAATAGTGTACTCTATTAATTTGAAGGTATTTTCCGTATTGATTTTTTTATAGGTGTGTTTACCTGTATTTTGAATTTTGCACTTCATTGCGTTGTGTTTTAGGGTTAAGGAAAATTTCTGTAAAAATGAATGGATAATGTCCTCTTAATAAGCTGCCAGTACTGTACCTTTTCTGTTATTTTACAGATATATTTCTTATAATGTATGTACATACGTTTGTATGTGTATTTTCTCATTTGTTTATAAATAGGGCAATAGATTTGCCCAGTTATGATTTATCCAGTTTTAGAAACAAAAATGTTCTTAATCAGCAAAATGTACAATATTTTAAATATGTCATGTGCATGATGAAATTAAAATTTCATGTTGGATATAAAAAAGAAAACATAAGTCAACCAAGACCTACAATTTAGCACGGACACCTGAAATTATTTTATAGTGCTCTGAATTTATTCAGCTATTTCTGCAAAGGCAAAGATAAATCTTTACCTCGTGGGCGTTTCGGAAAGTTCTTGAAAGCCAGATGAGCTCTGATAAGATCAGTTAGTTAGCCAATCAATAACAATTTCAGAATGCATTTTTTAAGACTAGGCCCACCCACGATATTAAGATTAGAAATTAATCATGGTTTACAAAATGGCCAGATTCTGATTAATGACAACATTGACATGTTGGTGATTATAGCAGTCGTGACAACTATCATTTTCAGCAGCTCAATTTGAAACTGTTGTCACTGCGGTCATTAAACACGGACAAAGCAGTGGCACACATGCAGCTCACTGCAGCAGTTGGTGCAGGGGAAGCCCTTTATAGATGTGTGGGGATAGTTCATGTAATCGACACACTCTTGCTGTCCTTGAGGTGGGAGCTTTAAGGAAACCCTGCCGTACCGACGCCAGGCGCATTAGGGTGTGTTGATAGGGCTTACATTGAATGCATAGCGTAATTTACGACTGCCAACCGGTCAGCATGTGGGAAATTTGGCACAGACCACTCTGCTCAGAAGGAGGTGTCATTCTGAAGTAGTGACACATTTGATGGGTCATAATTTATAGTCCTGCCTTGTTTATTTATTTACATATTTATTTGGCTAATTCAGCCTCATCTTTAAAAGTTACAATTGTGAAACATGAAATGAAACCGTGTGCTAACTGTGCTTACAATGTGTGTATCTCCCGTTTTTTGTATTATATTGATCATTTCATTTAAGAACAGGTTGCTTTAGCATTGTCATTTTCTTGGAGGCCAGGGAGGTAGTGCCTCCTCGTTGTGGATAAGAAAATAATCAACAGTACAAAAATAAAACTTTAGGGAAACTTATTTTAAATCTTATTCAGGGTAGTGTTGCAGTTTTGACCAGAATGAAAACAAGGCTGTGAGAGATAAAAGTTCAGTGTGTTTAATTAATTGTATGTTGTTTAACTATATGTGAAATGTTTAAGTGAGAAAACATCTTTCCAAAACACTTTCTGTAGACAAAAACTCCATAAAACTCCATGAGTTGTCAAAATTACATTCAATAGACATTAGTGCCCATTCAGCTAGCCTACATAATTCAGGTGCTCTATATATTATTGTAGCTACACTGTAAAAAATGACCGTGATTTTAACGGTAAAAAACTGTGAAAAATCTACCTGTTAAATGGTTAACTGTAAGTTCCCCTAATATATACGGTGAAAAACTGTAATAGACATTTCAGACAATTTTATGGTGAAATACCGCTTTTGGAAGTGAAAAAGAATGTAAAATTTACAGGGAAAAACCATAAACTGACGTTCCCAGAATTCCCTGCATTGCATTTCAAATTTTGTTTGAATTTGATGTTTTTTCTTTGAAATAACTAGGTTTCTTCTTAGTTTTTTCGTATCAGTTATGTTTATTAGAGTTGCATGTTACATCTAATGTTGTTAAATTAATGTTTATTGCATATTTCAGTTTAATGAGTGTCACCATGATGGTGTTTAGTGTTTGTGTGAATAACACTGTGCACCTTCTTTATATGTTATTATTTAAAGTCTGCTTGTGATGGGCTTTGGTTCATCATGTGACTTTCTCATCACCACCTGCATTTGGTGGTTATCAGTGTAATACAAAGGTACAAAACAGATTTCAGTACTTTAATAGGTTGGTATATTAACATTATATCAGTTAATGAAATTACAGTATTTAACTGTAAATTTAAGTTACAACCGCAAAACCTAAAACCTTGCTACCTTATATTTTACGGTAGAATTCCAGCAACCACAGCTGCCATTTATTTTCCATAAATTTTACGGAATTTTTTTTTTGCAGTGTAAATACAGTTACCACCTTAGAAGTTGCATATGAACTCCCCCTCAAATCATTAACAATACAATATCTACACATATTTTTACATGGAGGATAGTGAACAGAGTGACAAACCCTCGCTGTTCTCCCTGACCACAAAGTGCCAGCTACTTGAACTTGAGATAATTATGACCACAGAATTGACGTCTCTTCCGACAAGCGCGTGAAGGCTGCATTAATGGTCCAAAAAATAAAGCCTCAGGGTTAGGTGACTATAATAATAGCAAACACTTCGCTTAAATCTGATACTTAAATACAACCTTTTTTCATAGTATATTAATGAATAAAATAATCTATGTAGCCTAGTAATGGCTGCTGTTGGTGAATAAGCCTTTAATTCAGAATCATAAAGTGGAACTGGAACATGAATTTATAATGGACAAAAAAAAAGGAAGAGGGGGAGTTTTGTCGCCTAATTTTAGAGGACCAGCAAATACCAGTGCACTAGTTGCAAACATTGTGTGATAGTTTTTAAGAAAGAAGGAGAGTCTGGCAAGTTCCCCTGAAGGGAGCTTCCACGCGCGCCGCTAGTGTGAGTGGCACGAGCTCTGCTGGCTGGAGAGAGCCGTGGGTTTGTGACGCACCGGTGACCATTGAGCTGCGCGAGGTGCTCAGGATCAGTTCAGTTCAGTTCAGCGCGGAAACACCGGAGAGCGAGAAGTACGGTAGTAATGTTGGGCTCAGAGGACCACGGAGAGACTCGCAAACGAAACGGTGCCGGTAAGCGCTGCTTTCATTCACTGCACTTGCATTAGCCTACGACTGTCGGTTTAGATTGAAACGGCAGGTGTTTGTCCAAACCGAAAGAAGGATAAGTTTGGATGCGCGAGTGACATGCTGTCAGACGAACAAATGATTTATATCTGTGTTATCAAATACCGGCTGAAATTAATTTATCTTGCGAGAATGTTGAAACAGTGTATAAAAAGTATAACGGAGGTACTGTAGAGGGAATTATTTAGAATTGTAAAGCATTTTTTGTTGCTTATCGCCGAAGTCTGTGATAAAGCATTGCTACTAAGTCATGTCTACTTTGCTGTCAAAACAGGCAATATTGCTCTGGCATCCTGAAAATGGATGAAACTTCAGTGAAATGCCGCGTGAGAGCTCATTGCTTCAGACAAGCAGTATTACACCGTCATGATGAATGTGCCTTGACATTTATCACATTTTACAGTTCATTGATTTTAGTAAAACCACATTAAGGGGAAATAGAAGAAGGGTCTTGGTTAACTTGGAAAAGTATAACCTAATAGTTTTTTAACGTTAAATTCTATGACCATTGTAATTTATCGTATTTGAACTATTTTAGCTGCCTTGTGTGTTTTAATGAAAACATTTAGGGTAAGGTAAAGTTAAAAAAAAATTGCAAACACATTCCATTTTTTCATTCCAGTCATTAAGTTTGGCATATTGTTTTTTTTTTTTTTTTTTTGATGTGCTGCAAATCTAACATGCTGCAAAAGATGTTTAAACACTTATCTTAAAAATTACAACATGATTATTATGATGATGATTATTATTATTATAAATATGCTGAAAACAGGAGTTGCACTTCTTGTCCTGTTATACACCATGGTTGTGAGATGGAACTAACCCACAACCCTTTCTCAACCCCTAAAACATGCACTATTGGAGGATAGTGTGCCGGTAGATCATTCTAGAAATAAGTAAGGTTCATCGCTTTGGTCTGAACTGTTGCTTGCATGTTTTCTTTCTTAATTTGGGTTGAATTGGCATCTGGTAGATACACAGGATTGTCTGCTTTCTAAGAGCAAAAGAAGAGAGATTTAAATATGATCTTTTTCTGGTTCGCTTATGCGCTTTATATGTGTATTTGGTGTCGTTTTTGAGGTCCGAATGCTCTCAGTCTCAGTATTTGAAATCATTTAGATGAATAAGTTAGGCTTACAAATGTTCACTTTTAGAGAGATGCCCATGCCTTAATGTATCCCCTTTACATTTCAAATCATTCCTTCGCTCATGATCTTTAATCATAATTTGAAACCGCTGAACACCAATTTTCCACATTTCACAGTAGGAGAGTGAAAGCTCATGCTGCATCGCGTAGCAGGTGTGCGGATCAGAGATGCTCATCTGTCTCTAGAGGCAATATGAGAGATGTTGCATAGACTCAGCCAGTCTATTTGTCCACTCTGACGGGTCTGATATTGACAAATGAAGACCATTTTAAAATGTGTTCAATGCCTTACTTTTTAACATTGCCCCCCCCCCCCCCTTTTTTTTTCATTATGTGCGAAACATGCGAAGGTCGAAGTGTATTGCAATGTCTGTCACGAGTGCGGTAAAAATAAAGGCTTTTTGAAAAGCTTTGTTACATATCAGGAAGGAAACTGCTTACAATTTAAAGCAATGCTTGGCCTATTTCAAGCACAGCCTTTTTGAAGAACACAATAACTCTAAATAACATAAAACACCTCTTCTCCTCGAGCTGCGTGACTCCTAGTGAATGCCACATTGTGATCTAAGAGAGGAAGTGCTTGATTCTAGGCCCAAGGCCATTGCTCCATGTGAACACTAAGAAGATGATTAAGGATCTTTGCTCCGCATTAAAGTGGAGCATATCACCTCAAATAATCAATGTGCAATTTACTCTTGAGGTTTTATTATATTGATTCTCAAAGTTTTATTTAAACAAACCACTTTCCCACTCCACGACGAGGGATGTTGGTCTTGACGTACTGCATGCCGATGCACTTCTTTTGTTGTGAACAGGCGCTGCAGCCGGCGGCACAAACAGATAAATCACACCAGGAAGAAATGCGCTCAGCTGGGGCAGGATGATGTTGACACACTGCCTCTTTTGCAGTGATCGTGCCTATATGCACTTTACTTTCTCCTCTTCTTGCTACCTGCCTCAGTTATGAAATAGGACTGATTTATAAATACAAATACGCTTCTAGAGGCACTGATTTGTTGGCAGTGGGTTATAAATGTCCAATTTCCAATAGGTATACAGATCACACAAGTGATGCTGTGTAGAGAATGCCAGCTATTAGGATATGGCGTGAAGAGGCAGCCGTTGTTTCGCTTGGCAGTACAGGCTCGAGGAAATGCTGGATTTTCTCATATTCTCTTCCAGTCAGTGTATAACACTGGAGATTTGATAATAGACTCATATATTTTGGCAATATATCATTGGTATGCCTATTTATGTTAAGACATTCTGCCTGCATCTCTTTTTAATAGATTTAGATGCAGTACATCTATCATTATCTTCATTCAGGTAATATTGAAAGGAGCTATGTATCAAAAAATATTACAGTCTGAACTGATCGTTCTCTTACTTGCCGGGACAGTAAATCATTGCACAGTTTCATTGCTTCTCCTTCACAACAGCTGCTTGGTGGATTGGTTAGAGAAAACATTTGACGCCTCAACACACTGTAAATTTTGTTCCTCTATTCTTTTGTTACTTTTATGTTAATATAAATGGCTTATATTTAAATACTGTTTTTTTCTAAATAAACTAAATTGCTAAATTACTAAAGTACCAACATTACAAACATAACAATTACAACCAAAATTAATCATTTTAAATGCTGCAGGGGAATTTAGGCATTATAGCGTTGTACATTATATTATGTACAGTATGAAAATATTCATTTACATTTTGGTAAAGATTACATTTAACAGTGTTATTTAATTATTAGTGTTTTTAAAGATTAATTTTCACTGAGTGATAGACGACTGCAAACCCAGTTTCCAATAATGACCATTACCAATCAATTAAAAAAAACTCAGAAATATATATTTATATTCATGCTTAAAAGTACGAAGAGTATTTATTTATTTTTTTTACTATTTTTGTTAGCTTATTTGATTGTGCAAAGATTAATAAACTAGTTTACACCAGTTTTTTTAGTCCAACATCTACTCTGGGAAAGATGCCAGTATCACTGCATGAGTATTTACCTTCTCAGTAGGTATGAAAACGGTGTTGAATGTGGTATCTATGAATGAACTGCTCTTTCTAAACCCATTCAACTTCTAATTACAGTGCAGTTCCTATGTCTGAGTTTTGAGGTGAAAATAAACAAAAGAAGGACTGTTTACTATTTATCCATCTATTTTTAAACCTAATTTCCCATTTTTGTTGACAAGATAAGGAACTTTTAGTAAACCGCCCAAAGAGCTTAAAAGTTTTAAGAACTTGTAATGATGTACATATTCTTTTACATTTTATTTAATATTACCTTTTCAGAAGAATCATGAATGTTATCAGGTTATGTTTGGATTTTACCAGAAGGTTGGTGGCGAGTGAATGCAAGTTGTCCATTCGCAGCAGTGAACTGACAGTTTGTTTGAGGATCTTTAAAACTACATCATGATTGACTGAGAATGAATGAAGGATGTGTTAGAGACTTCCTGGTAGAATTAACACATAAGCTTCCATTTCTACTTGCACACATGAGGGACTAATAAGAACGTTGACTACAGAGCAATAGTAGTGTGTGTATGTGAGTGTTTAGTTGTGTGGATCTGTTTCTAAGCTTTGAAGGGCATGAGGGTGATGACACCTGTTGGATAATAGCTGCACTGGAATGTAAACTGTTGGGCAGAATGCTTCGCTTTTAAATATAGGATTTTCTCTCTGTGTCGTTCACTCTTCTCAGCTCATCACTCTCTCTTAATCATTCATTACCTCTTCAGTCATTCTATTTTCATGGCAGGGAATTAGCCGGTGACGGAGGGAGACAAGAGGTGTGAAACAAAGTGAGAGAATTAAATATTTGCAATACAAATGTATGTTTACAGCACAGAGTAGCAACAAATTCAATTTTTACATTTTATGTTTAGTCATTTGACAGAGCGACAAATAAAAAATACAAACAATACGAGCAATTCATCATAAGAGACAACAATATTTGTAGTACACACGGCCAAGTTTTAAGCATAAGAGTACACAAGCTGGAGCACAAATGTATTTATGTATTAACGTTTTCACTATTTATTTTTAATTTTTTTTTAATGTGATATAAACTCGCAATTGTGAGTTAAAAAGTCATAATTGTGAGATATAAACTCAAAAAGAAATAAAGTCAGAATTGCGCGATATAAACTCGCAATTGCGAGACATAAAGTCGCAATTCTGAGAAATAGTCAGAACTGCGAGATATAAACTCACAATTCTGACTTTTTAACACGTAATTCTGTGAAAAAAAGTCAGAATTGTGACATAAAAAGTCTCAATTTTTTTTTTATTCAGTGGCCGAAACGGGCTTCCATACTATATAGACATACAAGTAAATGTACTTATTAAAGAGTTGTAGGTACAGTAGTCAAAATGGGCAATTTAGCCTAATTCTAAAGGTCAGTTAAAATGGTCTAGATAGTTGTTGTTGTTGTTGTTTTTTCAAAAGGTTGAAAATGATCTAGACTGTTTTTGGTCTAGATGGACTTCTAGGAGGAAAAAAATGAACACTCCAAAAGTATAGGACCGAGTCCTTTTAAAAACTTTTAATAATGTGCCATTGCATCATTCAGACTTTCTGAATTTTAAAATAGCATCAATAAATGTATTCAGCTGTTTGCCCAGCTAAACTGAGAATTTTAGGCAGGCAGTTTATTGGACAGTGTGGCCTCTCCTGTTTATATGAGCTGACAGTGACACTGGGCCTCATTTATCAATCAAATGTAGAAACGAGGGCAGATCCATGCACACAAATAAACTTACGACAGAGTTCACGTGTGATTCATGAAACATTCGTATGCCGCCAATCTCATTGTACAAATGATCGCACGTTGATAAATGAGGCGGCAGAAAACAATCGTCGTTTGAATATCACACCCCTAAAAACATCCCGGTTTAGAAGCCTCGCCCCTAGAGTTTACGAGAGAAACGAAACCTGGCCAAAAGGAGGAAGTAATCTCATTAAACAGAAATTGATCTTACTCCAAAAACACCCGTTAACCTTGTAATTGCAAACAATTAGGCTAAATTAATTTACGTAATTTTATAATATTATAATATTATATTTTATAATATTAAAATACTGGTAAATGTACATTATATCCTATTTAGTCCTATTTAGCTCACTCTACAACAAATATTTTAAATTTAACGATATTTAGAACAGAACCAGAATAAAAAGTAAGTAGTTATAAAATTATATATTAAACTATAAAATAAAACATAAAATAGGCTATAGTGGCATTCATTATACACAGCATACAAGCAAAACTGAAACGGCATTAGGCTCACGAGCCTGTCTCATTCCACAAGAATCCAAATGTTTCCATTTTTGCCATATTGGTAACATTTGGTTGCTAAACTATTATTCATTATGTAGCCTAAACAAGTCTTTATACTTCACTCATGTTCTAATATCCGTGTAAAATCCTTCACATGCGCAAAAATGTTTGTTGGGCGCTGCATGCTGATTTTACAGCGGGCCTTTTAAAACAAACAGTGTAAATAAACTTTTATGTTTGGTTGACTGCATTTTAGTTGGATGATGAATGGCTGTAATGTCAGGTAACGCTAGAACTAATGTTGTGTGTGTGTGAGGCGCCTGCGCGATCAGATGGATTAAATCAAATAAAGATCGAAAGAAAAAAATACAATGCATTAAGATTGTCACAAAAACGAGCGTAGCCTATACTTGTTGCAGTTTTTTCCCTTTTGTTTATGTTAATTAAATTAGGCATATAGCCTATTATATATTTCGTGTAGCCCTATTTATTTTATTCCTTTTAACCTTGTGGTCTGTTGTTTACACTGCTATTCGCGCATATAAAGCTAAAGCCCTGAATAAAACAAAAAAACAAAAGACATTCTAATCTTACTGGTCAGTGATCGACTAATGAGCTTCGGTTGTCGGTCAGGAAAATAACCTAAATGAACAAAATGATGTCATTCTACAATTCTCCACGATATTTATATGCTGCGCGCAAGTTCAGGCTAAAAAAACTTGCGTATACGAGCTGAGACCAGACGTGAGATTTAGTCGTAGCCACCGCTCACGTCCATATTGATAAATTCCAAGTTTTGCGTTGAAACGACTGTACGCCCACTTTTCTGCCATACGTTCGTTTCGTAAATGAGGCCCAATATGTCTTAAAGGGGTGGTTGACTGTTTTTTTTCTAGGCTTGATTGTGTTTATGGGGTGCAGTCTAACATGTGTTAATGCTTCATTTTTAAAAAATGCATTATTTTTCACATAATTTACCTTTATTCCACACAGCTCTGTCCCTTCTCCTCTAAACGCGCTGATCATTTCCTGGTTTTATGAAGCCCCTCCCTCAGAAATACGTAATGGGCTCAGATTGGTTAGCTGGCCTAGTGTGTAGTGATTGGCTAAACCGCCTCTAGTGCGCGTCTGAACGTCCCGCCCCTCAGCTCAGCGGCATGTGCTTTGGTTGTATTGTAAACAATGGTGTCTTCAATATTGCTTATCAATTTGAGCCCGATTGAGACGCAGAGGATATTAGTGAAGAGGATCGCGCAGAACCTGTTCAAGCATGGCTTTTAATGGTATGTTTTTTGTTTGTTGTTGTCTCATACTTTTAGATATGCTGTTATTTGTAAGTGCTACTGCTTCTGTTAGCTTTTAATATACGGTTTTATCCTGATTAAAGCTTTAATACAGTACGGCAACCGCACGTACGTCCATGTTTAACGCTTGTCATAGCTGTGTGAAAATAAGTGTATAAATGGAACATTTCATTGTTTTGGAGAGAGAGAGAGAGAGAGAGAGAGAGATGCAGAGCGGGGTGATGCGAGGAACAGTATTAAGAACGGCTGTTTTAGAACATTGATTTTGAAACTTGTGAATCCATTAGAATCGTTAGAAGACAGAATCGCGATTCATATATGAATAGATTTTTACGTGCACCCCTAGTTTTCTCTTCCTCTTCTCTAAAGCAGCGCAGCATGGCCTCGCCCCCTTTGTTGCGTGTTGCTGGAGGCAGGGTTTATCTGGGTTCGTGACGTAACAGACCCGGGAAGTAACTCATTGTAGTCCCTTACCAGCCGTTTTTGTAGGCATTAAAATGCCCGAATTTTAAAAGACAATATCTCCGTTTGCATTGAACTTTCAGCACCGCAACTTTGCAGATATTGTTTATGCTCATACAGCAACATTACACACTAACTAATGTTAAAAAAGTGAAATCGCAATCAACCACCCCTTTAACTAGGCGTGACATGATACATTTTTTTTTTTGGTCTTAACAAGCCATAACAAGCAGTTGTTTTGTTTTCTTTTTATTTGTGACTGCATGTTCAGTAGCTCTGCTTACAGTGAAATATCATTAAAATCCCCCTCCAGATAACTGAATGTTAAAAATAGACTCTGATTGGCTGCTGTTGTGCTTCGTCACAGCGTATTCTCTTTCGGTGTGGACAGATGAAATGCTTGTCGCTGGAATCTGGTTTGTACACGGTGTAGTATGAGCACACGTGTATCCCTACACCCTACTCCGTCCTGGTGGCTTTCATCACTTCAGCAGACAGAGCGGTCAAGTGAGACAACCCCTGTCAACTCTCTTTCCCCTTTTCTCTCCGTCTCTCTCCCCGTAGCCCCAGCTCTGTTCTTCTCACCCTCTGCTACGCTTTTCCCTTGTGTATAAGCGTGTGTCCTTGTACATGTGCTTCTGCACCGTGTATGCTATGCTGTCTGACAGCTGTCTAGGCCCCAAGGGCACGCAACCTGCCCTTTTCTGAAGCGCACCTTTAGCGCCCCCTCATCACGCTGTCTGTGCTCCCCGCCGGTGAGTGCTCGACTCTAGGCTGCGGTCAGCGGGAACTGGCCTCTTCTCAGCAGAGGCCCAGAGGTCTGGAGGGTTAATGTTTCAGCATTGTGACCTCTCTCATTTCTCATCACCTGACAGCCGGTGGCTACCTCTGCTTTTCTCTTCCCTACAGTACAGGACACGTACGTATGGAGGCACAAATCAAATAGCCTGTATATATTTAAGCTTTTGATGTCTACACATACAGATTATAGATGTACAGTATGATGAGTGTCAGGAACTGTGAGAAATATTTGGATCCTATAGAAGGTCCAACAACTACAAATACTCACACACATACAGTGTGATTCTAGTTACTGCTCTTGTTTTTAGTGCTCTAATGGTTTAAGATTCAGATTCTCGGTTGATGATTGTGACCCAAAATGAGCCTAATATCATGTGTAATTTAGGGTAAACGTACCTATTAAGCTCACTAAAATCTACATTGAGACAGTTTTAGTGCACAAGATATTGGTTTCAATACAAAAAGTTATGTTGAAATAAAATATTAATCTCTCGCACAAAAATATTTAATTTTATTTTAAATGACAAAAGCATTTCAATTAAGATATACATCATTAAATTCAAAAAGTATGGCTGTGCTTAATGGGTACATTTTGTTACCTTTTAAGCACACCCCTGTTCCCATTAAGCTCACATCATGTTTTATTAAAATTTCTTGTTTATTTTAAGGAAAAATTTTAAAGAATAATTGTAAAAATATATATTTTTTGAAGGTACAAAGTCAATCACAAAAAACAGAACACTAAAATCAAGCAACAAGGCATTCGATTTAATCAGTTATATATTTATGATGAAGTGTCATCTAAGCACATTGCAACATCTAGGCTAGATCACGTTCAGCTAAGTAACACATTCACAAATCAAATAAAACAAACTAATAAAACATTTCACTCATGGGGATGAACACAGAAACTAGCCTCATTATGAAACCTCTTGTTAAATGGATGTCAATTTATCTATAGTCTCTTAAGGCTGGAGAACACTACATGATTTTTGCCCCGATTTTCCACAGATTTACAGTCTGGAGAAGTTGATGCTAGTTGCCAAAGATCAGGGCCAGTCTGCAGATTTGAGTCGACAGAATCCAAAGAAAATCGATTAACTTGACTTAAAGTGACAATCGTCAGTTAATATTTAAAGTCTGTTTATGAAGTATTTACATTGACGTTCAATGTGGAAGAGCTTAAAGAGAGCACACTGAGCTTAACTGGAGCAGCAACAATTTTTTATAAATTTCATGTAATATTTATTAAAATGACAGGATTTTGCTAAATAAATAGTCTAGGTCATGTATTAAGTTCATACATATTTTAATATGAACAACTATTATTAACAATATCTATGAAATTATACTTTTTCTTATTGATGTCACACTGAAGCTGTGATTTTCACAGTAGTGCACCCTTTAAGCTCACCTTACAATAATATGAAATCTTTAAAAATTACAGCAGTGCAAAACCACAGGCCAGCAATAAACTGTCAATTTATAATATTATGGATGTAAAAGTAGAAGCCAGTAATGCCTGTGAAGTAATATGTTAGCGTAGCACACAATCTTATACAGCTAGTCAGCTAACTGTGTTCTGTAGCATCTGCGCTGTGTTGCTAAAACTATCTTTTGGATCTAATGTAAATATTTCCCACATCCAAGTTCCAGGTTATAATATGCAAAAGTCTGAACATTAATCTCTTAATTTTACAATAAGTAGTGAAATTTACCCAAAATAAAGGCTTAAATATCTAAAAAACACACTTTTAAAGGGCTCCTCTTTTGGTGAAAGTTTTTAGACAGCTTTCAAAATGGCCGCCAGACAGTGTGAACACATGGAGACTCATATCTCAGTGTGCAATGATCTGACTGACTTGAAATTACAGGAGGTACATAGTAACCAACATATCATTGGTTAAGACATCAAGTAGGATAATGAATTATTTTTTCTTTTTATAATCTGATCTCAAATATGGAAGTGTGCTTAATGGGTACGTGAGCTTAATAGGTATGTTTACCCTAAGATCAGAAGTGGGTCAGAAAAGGTAAAGAGTTGTGAGAAAATAGGTAGATTTAGTGTCAGATGCGTGTCAGATCCATTTTATATTTAAAGCAGCCAAAATAACCTAGTAACCCAGCTGTTGTGATGTCTGTTACTCAAAGAACAAAAGAAAAAAAGAGGAAATCAATAACTTTTGTAGCTTTAAGGATTCATCTATATTTAATTTAGAATTTTGTGTTTGATAACTTTATACAGTTTCTGTATATTTCCTACTTGTTAGGTAGCTAAATATGACATTTATTATAATGGGTTTATGTGACGGAAGATTGTTTTAAGTTCACTTAAATTAGAAGTTGTTGTTTTTTTAAAGTCTAATAAATGTTAAAATTGATAGCTCTCAATTATACTGTAATGCTGAATGGCTATAGTCTGTGGATAAATATTAGAAAATAAAAAAAACAATTTCATAGAGACATCATATTATTGGTATCTGTGACGCTCGCCTTCAGTCATTACAAAGATCCAATTAAACAAATATTAAAAATCTACTGGCTTTTATGTTGTTTCTACATTAATTTGAAGATTGAGTGTGTAATTATTGCAACATAAAAGTATATTTAAAAACGTTAATGTTAAGGGGGATTAATCGTGATTAATTTCAGAAAAGAACATTGCAGAGAACATTGAGCTGAACACATTTAGAGCACTTAAATTAAAAAGACACATGTAAATCATATTTCTGTGTTTTTTCCTCTGCATTTACTTTTGTGTTTTTTGTGTTTTTTGTGCACATGCATGTGGTACTTGCCAGTCATGGTAATTTGATTAATTGGTAATTCTATTACTTTACTTTGACAAACAATTATAGTACTATCTTATGTCACGACTTGATGTCCAATGTAAAATCTGGGTCTAAGCGTCAATAAAACCATTTGAGAATTGCTGGCCTGCTTGCAGTGTTACAGAGAGGTTTTGTGCTGGTCGACAGGGAGCCAACAAACACTGTGAACAGAGGTGGAGTGTGTAGGAACAGGTTGGCATTTTTCTTCCCAGGCACCTTCAAGCCTGTCTAACATAAATGAGGGCACTGTTTGCCTTTTAGCAAGGAGCAGAGTGTTTTTATTTGGGTATATGTGTGTGTTAAGTGTGTGTATGCGTGTGTGAGTACCAGCAGCTTTTTTTCTCTCAGAATGAGTGGAGTGTTAAGCAGCCACTCCTTCTCATAAAAGTGTTTCAAGGTGAGCTTGTAAATGCCAAGCAGACACCACACAAGTAGATATCTGGAGAAAAGGGGTTCACCCTTGAGAGTTTTTTTTCACATCTAAAGCATTCACATCTGAGTTTCAGAATGAAAAAATGCCTACTTTTAATGCTAAAGGTGCACTGTGCACTTCCCTTTTACCCAAATTTTGTAGTCAAAATGTAGTCTAAAATGTTTCTTATACTTCCTCATTTAAAAAAAGAAAATTATTATAATAATAATAATATATATATATATATATATATATATATATATATATATATATATATATATATTTTTTTTTTTTTTATTTATTTTATTTTATTATTATTATTATTTTTATTTTTTTTGCTATTTATTCAGCTCAAATGGCTCAACATTAAACTTAGTTTTGAAGGTCATTTTAAGTCCTCTGTCTTTTTTAGTCTTTGTAAACTTTATTGTTTTAAAATTATTTAAAAGTGAAGTTATGGTAAAATCTCCTATCTATTGTAACAGTGTTCACCTTTCAAACTGTAACCAACAGAAATGACATCTTTGTAATATTTGCATACTGTGTTGCAATTGGTCTTCTTTTTTCTTAATTTGCCTGTCTGTTGAATTGTTATTGGTCTTTTATTCCTTGCATCTATTAAACCACCCATAATCGCCTTTAGGTGGCAGAGAAGCTGCGTCATGACACACATTCATTCGTCAATTTGAATCAGTTTGAATTTCAAGTGTTTTTGTGACTAATGAGGATTTTGTTGTTTGTTGTAACTCTATCACCACTAGAAGAAAGTGTAATAATTAGATGATGTTTAATGAGCCACATTGTTGTCTTAAAAAACAAGAAGCAGATGTTGAGCTGGAAGGCAAACCTTCATTTGAACTGTCTCTTAGTAGAATGAGCTTTGGAGACAACAGCCATAATGCTTGCATGTACGTCACATGTGTGTGTGAGAGAGAATGCATCACGGTAAATGAAACTGGCACAAATACCCAGCATCCCTGTGGATTGAGAGAAATGATAGGTGTTAGTCAACTGCACCAACTAGGATTATTTTTATCACAAGTACACACAGTCATTTGGGAGTATTGATCTAAGATGCTTCTGCCATGGTTAAGAGGCTCTCATTTAAACTTCAAAATCAGCTGTATTAGCATGTCGAAGCACTCTCTGATCATCATCAATACTCTTCTGATGTTCTGATGAATGTGTGTGTGTGTCTGTGTGCGCGTTTTTGTGAAAAGATAGATAGATTTGTATAATGACAAAGGTATGACATAGGTATTACAAGGTGAAGGTGACTTTTCAGGACATTGACCCATGTCCCCACTTTTCAAAACGCTTATAAATCATACAGAGTGAGGTTTTTTTGGGGAAAGTTGAAATGCACAGCCTCCTGTAAGGGGTAGGTTTAGGTGTAGGATTGGTGTAGGGCAATAGCACATACAGTAAGTACAGTATAAAAACCATTACGCCTATGGGATGTCCCCACTTTTCACAAAAACGAACATGTGTGTGTGTGTGTGTGTTGGAGAGGAAGAGACAGACAGAAAAGCAGAGGCTGATTGCAGTAGAGGTGATTTAGCTGTGTCATGATCAAAGAGCATCTTGAACCTTCCAATTTGCTGTAGTTTTGTTGCTTCCTTCCATCTTCAGGTCCTCCTGTATGAACCTCCAAACTAACCTCTCTGCCTCTCTAATGGTTTTCAGCGAGCGCTGCTCTGATTAAAGCTGAGATTATGGGGGTGAGTGTTCTGCACTCACACTAATCCCTCCCATGCTTTCTATGAGTGTTACTCTCACTGCTACCACCATGCAGGTGTAATCACGCTTTATACATCTGTTCTTACTTGCATATAGATTTAATAATATTGCTATATACTAGCAGATATGTTATAGGAACAATATCCACTCCATGTGCATCCATATGGATAGATGGAAAGATGGATAGATAAACAGAATAGGCTGTTATGGCAATAGCATATTCACATAACATTAGTTACATATTCTGACTGACATTTAGTATCACGTTTACCTGTGCAATTGTAAGTTGTTTAAATATGGCTGATAAAACACATACACACACACTCAACTCTGTACAGCTATCTTTGTGAGGACATACATTGACACAATGCGATCTCTAGCTCCTTACCCTAACCTTAACCTCCAGAACTAAGTGCCTCACCCAAACCCTTACCCTAAACCTACCCTTTACCCAATTATAACCTGACCCCTAAAACCAAGTCTTGACCCTCAAACAGGCCTTTAAAAGGGTCCCAGAAAGTGAGGGCCGGCCAAAATGTCCTCACTTTACAAGATTGTCCTCACACCGATGGTCTAAAACTCAAACCGGCCCTCACAAAGATAACTGTACAAGTGCACACACACACACACACACACACACACACACACACACACACACACACACACACACACACACATATATACAGTGTGTTTTTAAGTTCACGCTCTGTAAAAGTAGAAGTCTCTTATACTTACAAAGGCTGCATTAATTAGATTTTTTTTAAAGTAAAGGTGGTAATATTGCAATTTAAAATTTTAATTTTTTTCATTTTAAAATGTAATTTAATTTAATTTTACAGCCATTACTGCAGTCTTCAGTGTCACATGATCCTTCAGAAATTATTCTGATTTGCTCATTTGTTGCTGTAGTAAATTCTATTCTGTTATAATAACAATTGAAAATGATTGTGCTGCTTAATATTTGTGTTGAAACACATAATAGATTTTTTAGGATTCTTGGATATATAGAAAGTTGAAAGGGACAGCATTAATTTGAAATAGTCATAAACTTTTGTGACATTATATAAATGTACTGTGACTTTCGAACAGTTTAATGTGTCCCTGCTGAATAAGTATTCATTTCTCAAAAAAAAAAAAAAAACACCTTTGAATGGTAGCTTGTGTATTACACATGTTTTTAGTGGTGTGTATATATAGGATGTGAGGAAGTGAGCTCATAAGCCTGCTAGCAAAATGGTACTGTTTCAGTTCTTTCAGTTCAAGAGTCAATCCCCATGATACTATGATATCTACTATGATATCTACTATACTATGATTACTGGAATAAATTATTTCTACCTTTTTTCTTCTTAAAACTTTGAGCTGCTATTTTTCTGGTAATTGCTATTTACTTTGTGTAAAGAAGGTAGCTGCTATTTAAGCATAAATAGTAGTAGGTTTGCACCAAGTACTGTATAAATAGCAACAAATACCTTGTTGTTTACACTAGGTGCAAATAGCAGTAGATACTATTCACACAAAGTGTAAATAGAAGTGATATGCTATTTGTACTAAGGGCAAATTGTCTGAGCAGTAGTGGGTGGAGTTAGTGAAAATAGCCTCTGCTAGCAAACCTTGACTATTTGTCCTTAGTGAAAACCTTTTTTTTTGTCATATACAGAATTGCATTAATATAATAATTTATTGATAATACAATTTAATTATCTGTTGTTATTACTGTAATTATTGTAACATGATACTTTTTTCATCTTGCCTTGTTGACAAAATCAAAGTCCTGCGTCATAGGAAACAACAAACTGGCATAGAAAACCTCAAAACTTTGAAGTGTTTGTGTGTGTATTTGAGGTGCTGCAGTGGGAAGCATTAATGAGGCTCTCAAGGACAAAACACACCCCTTCTCCTCCAGGTCTCCCCATGTGACCCCAGCCCACTCCCATCTCCACCTCAGGCGGCATGCCTGTGAGAGCGAGAGTCCCTCTGGTGTCCAGGAGCTCTGAATGGCTCTGGAGGAGATGGTGACGTCTGGACCAGGCTGACTCACGCTGAGGAGGCAGACTCTTGACTTTATATCCCCTTATCTCTCTGTTTCTCTTCCCCTCTCCATCTATTTTTACGTTTCTCTGTGTCTCTGTATCTCCTGATCCATTTTTCATAGTGGCTTGAGTCAGAGTTCCTAGCAGGGGAGCACACAGAACCACGGATATGGGTTTCATGGAAAGGTGAAATTGCTTTTTCTATCAGCTTTTTTTTTCAAGGGTTTAGGGATGTTGGTACATAGCAATGAGGAATCCACAGTGGGTGATTAAAGATTGAGCTGCAACACTGAGTGATTCATACTCTGAGCAGGAGAGCCGCTCTGAATGTTCACATCAGCTCATGAGAGGTGTGGATGAATAGGTACTTGTGTGTGTGTGTGTGTGTGTGTGTGTGTGTGTGCGTTTTTGTGGCAAATGAGGACATAAATTTGTATAATGACAAGGGTATGACATAAGTATTACAAGGAGAAGGTGACTTTTCAGGACATTACCCCATGTCCCCACTTTTCAAAACGCTTATAAATCACACAGAATGGAGTGTATTGAAAATCTGAAATAGCACAAAGTTTCCTGTAAGGGGTAGTGTTAGGTGTAGGGTTGGTGTAGGGCAATAGCACATACAGTTTGTACAGTATAAAAACCATTACGCCTATGGGATGTCCCCACTTTTCACAAAAACAAACGTGTATGTGTGTTTCTGCTTTTGTATGATGTTACTGGTGCGTGTGTTTGGTCAGTGAGTGAACTTTACCTTCACCTAATGATTAAATATTCCCTTTGCTCATGTAGCACACACATAGAGCCAACACAAGACCACACTGTGTGTGGGTGTTCATGTGTGTGTTTGTGTTTTAGGTGGCGATCTGGGTTTGGCGCGGAGGAGGTATGGGTGCAGGGGATGAGGGGGTGGAATAAAGTGGAGCTCTGTACCTACCCAAACACACACACACACACCCACACAAAGACAGTACATCTGTACTTAGCATACTACACATACTACATACTGCAGACTTATGTGTTTTTATAAAAAGCTAATTATAATTAAGAAAGGGACAATCAAAGACTTTTTTGTGACTTTAAGGAATAGTTCACCCAAAAAGGAAAATTTGTCATCATTTACTCACCCTCATGTTGTTCCAAATCTGTATAAGTTTCTTTCTTATGTTGAACACAAAAGAAGATATTTTGAAGAATTTTGAAGAACCAAACAGTTGCTGGCCCCCATTGACTTCCATGTTAGGGAAAGAAATAATTTGGAAGTCAATAGAGGCCAGCAACTATTTGATTACCAGCATTCTTGAACATATCTTCATTTATGTTCAACATAAGAAAGAAACTCATACAGGTTTGGAACGACATGAGGGTGAGTAAATGGCAGTTTGGGTGATTAAAAAAATTAAGAAATGATAAAATAATTATAATAATTAAGAAAAAATATAAAACCGTACAAAAGAAAATACAGCTAATTTATTTTTTATGTGATATACTGATTTTATTGGAATTTTTGGATACATTGGCCAATATTTAGATGTGCATACACTTTCTCTTTATTTTTACACGTACTGTAGATTACTTTTGATGTCCTCTGATGCAAGTTATAAATACAATATAAAAACTAATAACTTTGGTAAATGTAATCTTTCATAAATCTTAAAATGAATATCTGTTCCTCCTACTGTACTGTATAATGTTGGGATGTGTATATCATTGATTTAAATAGTGCACGTCACTAACACCAGCAAGGTTTGAATGATCATCATGCCTACAATTTGAGTTATGTAATACAGCATTTCCAACGGTTACAGGTCTTTTCTGCTATTTGACAAATGTTAATTTTTTACTCTAACCCCCAGACATCCCTAAAGGGACATTTTGTCAGATTTCTCTAACTTCCTGGGACATCTTTTTCACTAGAGAGCTACGTAAACCCACACACATCTCTTGACTTTCATGGTTCTATTCCTCTAGTGTTGCACTGTCATACAAAATGAACTGCTTTTGTGCACTGCACTAAAATTTCAACTGTTCTACCTCTCTCTCTCTCTCTCTCTCTCTGTCTCTCTCTCCATCCCTCTCTTTCTCTCTCGTTTTATCCATCAGTGTACTTAAATAGCATCAGAATGGCCCATTAAATGCTCCTTTAATTATTCTTTCTGCCTGTCTTTGACCTTGGCACACATTATCTCCTTCAGTAAATTATGACGTGTGATTCACTCCAAACACAGCTGATGGAAAGATGGTGCACAGTTTCACCTCAGGTCTCCATCATCCTGTGAAACACAGATGACGCAGCACAACACGCTGATAGAATCTGCATGAGTGGGTGTTGTTTGAACACACACACAGAAACAGTGATTCCCAGATAGCCACTGTTGTCTGTTGTAGTTGACAGTGAGGACAGTGTAGAATAGAAGTAACCTCCAGAGACTCCTCCAGCCCTCCATCCTATGCTTAGGCTCTCTCTATCTATCTGTGTGCTTGTCTCTTTTGTCTTCTCTCTTTAAATGTTCTCTTTAACCTGGCCAAGTGAGCCACTTTCGCTGTTTACCCCCCACTGGTTTCCCTGAAGAGGAATATCTCGCAGACGGGTGCATATAATACACACACACACACACACACACACACACACACACACAGCTCCTGTACCATTTCTCATTACTGACATTGTTGCTGCAGGTTCGAAACTGTGCCAGGCATAGTTGTTGTGACCTGTACACACATACATAATGAAAGTACCTGAAAAGTGTCTTGCTAGGCAGGAGGAAGTGTGTGTGATTATGAGCTTTCCATCACTCTGTGTGTGTGTGTGTTTGCCTTCAGCCATCACACACACTCTGTTAAACAGGACTGAATACTAAATTGTTCTCCTAGTTTCCTGACAACATTTTTAAGCTTTTCTTATCTTTCTTTATTTTAATGAAAATCTATCTATCTATCCATCTATCTATCCATCTATCTATCCATCCATCTATCCACTCTCACAGTTTTGTTGATCAATCTGCATTTACATGTCTCTCATTTAGTGTTTTATCGGTAGCGCCTCTGTCACTTAGAGTGCAATTTTGTTTTCTCTGCGGTACCACATTGTCACCCTCGCCTCTGTGTGTAAGTGCCTGTGTAATGTCTTTGTGTGTGTTTTTGTGCGTCTGTGCAATTTACACAGACACCCTGATGAATATGTAATGTGTGAAAGAGCATATAAACACATGCTGAGAGGGTCCCTGCATGTGAAATGGACAAAAATTATTCAGGGTTATAAGGATTCACCCTCCGTGCATTTGTGTGTGCAAGTGTGTCACAAATATAGGTTCATTAAAATATTTTAAGATGCTCAGTGTTGCGGAAAATGCAAGCAGGTGGGCAGACGTGACAAGTATGTGTTGTTCTGTGTATGTGTGTGTGTGTGTGTGTGTCAGGGTGACTTGTGTCTCCTCGTCGAGCACATGTCTCATCCTGACACCTGTTTGCTCCTAAACTGTTTTTGGTTGCCACGGCTCCTCTAGGGAGTCTGCTCACTACCAAAGCAGTTAACCACCACAGGAATGTGGAGAACTCCCTCTCCTCTCAGCAGACAGTTCTTTACCCCTCTTTTCCCCTGTTTTCTCTAATTCATTTTGTTATCTTTTTACTGTTTCTTTTAATGTGGAAAGTGCACAGCATAATATGTGTGTGTGCATAGTGGATGGCTAGAGTGCAACAACAATTACTTTTGCCCTTTGGGTCCAATTAACACCCCACAGCTTGACCCAGACTTTATCCCGTATGTATCAAAGCCAAACACACACACACACAGTTTCAAGGTGAGGTGACTCTTGCATGCAATGTGTACTACATTATTTTGTAGAATAAATGAGCTAACAAAGTACTGAATAAAAAAAATAAGATTAACAAGCTGATTCTCACGGACAATTTGACCCTGAGATATAGATGAATAGATAGTATCGATAGATGATAAATAGGTGGATGGAAGGATAAATGGATAGATAGATGAGTAAACAGACATTTAGATAGATGGATAAATGGATGAATAGATGTAATGACAGATGACTTAGACATATGGATGGATGGAAAGATGACTTAACAGATATGGATGGATGGTTAGACCTTAGTTTTTATGGATGGATGTAAAAATAAATGGATAGATAGATGAGTAAACAGACATTTAGATGGATGGATAAATGGATGAATAGATTCATTGAAAGATGACTAAATAGATGGATGGATGGATTGATGGATGGATAGATTGGTAGATAAATGGATGAAATAATGTATTGATAGATGGTAAATAGCTGGATGGATGAATAGATGGATTGACAGGTGACTAAATGGATGGATGGATGGATGGATGGACTGTTAGGTAGATGGATGGATAGATGGTTGGATGGATGGATTGAAAAATAAATAAATGGATGGATAGATGACTAAATAGACATTTGGATGGATGGATGGATGGATAGATGTATTTACAGATGACTAAATAGATGGGTGGATGGATGGATGGATGGATGGATTGATGGATTGATTGGTAGATACAGTATCTCACAGTATCTCACATTTTTGTAAATATTTTATTATATCTTTTCATGTGACAACATTGAAGAAATGACACTTTGCTACAATTTAAAGTAGTGAGTGTACAGCTTGTATAACAGTGTAAATTTGCTGTCCCCTCAAAATAACTCAACGCACAGCCATTAATGTCTAAACCACTGGCCACAAAAGTGAGTACGCCCCTAAGTGAAAATGTCCAAATTGGGCCCAAAGTGTCAATATTTTGTGTGGCCACCATTATTTTCCAGCACTGCCTTAACCCTCTTGGGCATGGAGTTCACCAGAGCTTCACAGGTTGCCACTGGAGTCCTCTTCCATTGGATGTTAGAGACCTTACGCTCCTCCACCTTCCGTTTGAGGATTCCCCACAGATGCTCAATAGGGTTTAGGTCTGGAGACATGCTTGGCCAGTCCATCACCTTTACCCTCAGCTTCTTTAGCAAGGCAGTGGTCGTCTTGGAGGTGTGTTTGGGGTTGTTATCACGTTGGAATACTGTTGATCATGCTCTGCTTCAGTATGTCACAGTACATGTTGGCATTCATGTTTCCCTCAATGAATTATAGCTCCCCAGTGCCGGCAGCACTCATGCAGCCCCAGACCATGACACTCCCACCACCATGCTTGACTGTAGGCAAGACACACTTGTCTTTGTACTCCTCACCTGGTTGCCGCCACACACGCTTGACACCATCTGAACCAAATAAGTTTATCTTGGTCTCATCAGACCACAGGACATGGTTCCAGTAATCCATGTCCTTAGTCTGCTTGTCTTCAGCAAACTGTTTGCGGGCTTTCCTGTGCATCATCTTTAGAAGAGGCTTCCTTCTGGGACGACAGCCATGCAGACCAATTTGATGCAGTGTGCAGCGTATGGTCTGAGCACTGACAGGCTGACCCCCCATCCCTTCAACCTCTGCAGCAATGCTGGCAGCACTCATACGTCTATTTCCCAAACACAACCTCTGGATATGACGCTGAGCACGTGCACTCAACTTCTTTGGTCGACCATGGCGAGACCTGTCCTGTTAAACCGCTGTATGGTCTTGGCCATCGTGCTGCAGCTCAGTTTCAGTTTCTTGGCAATCTTCTTATAGCCTACGCCATCTTTAAGTAGAGTAACAATTCTTTTTTTCAGATCCTCAGAGATTTCTTTGCCATGAGGTGCCATGTTGAACTTCCAGTGACCAGTATGAGAGAGTGAGAGCGATAACACCAAATTTAACACACCTGCTCCCCATTCACACCTGAGACCTTGTAACACTAACAAGTCACATGACACCGGGGAGAGAAAATGGCTAATTGGGCCCAAGACCAGCGGTTTAGACATTAATGGCTGTGTGTTGAGTTATTTTGAGGGGATAGCAAATTTACACTGTTATACAAGCTGTACACTCACTACTTTACATTGTAGCAAAGTGTCATTTCTTCAGTGTTGTCACATGAAAAGATATAATAAAATATTTACAAAAATGTGAGGTGTTTACTCACTTCTGTGAGATACTGTAACTGTAAATGGATGAACAGATGTATTGATAGATAGCTAAATAGACTGGATATATGGATTGATTGGATGGATGGATTAAAAGATGGTTAAACAGCCAGATGGATGGATGTGCGGGAAGATGGATAGACAGATAGATAGATGGATAGAGAGATGAAGTTGTACTGAAGTGAAGAGAGAGTTGCCCCTATTCAGCCTGTCAGCTGGTGAGCTTAGCACAGTACAAGCTGGGTTTATAACCAATAACCCCTTCAGAACCTTCCCACACACACATACACACACACGGGTGTTTTTAGTGACGCATGTTTGTGCAGTCAAGTCATTTTTTCAGAATGAACTCCCAGTGTACCGCTCACAATCACACCTCTATATTTGAGTGAGTTCTGTGTAAATGTGAGCAGTTGTGCTATTCATTCCCTCTCACACAGCCCCACATTAGTGCTTTGGGTTTAAATGCATTCAGCTTTGTTTCTTGGTGTTGTTTGGATACTTATTTCTGCATTGAACAGGCTGTGGCCTACATGTCAAAACCCGAATAACCAGTCACATTCAAATCAACACCTTTCAGTGTTTCTAAGCTGACATATTCTAATGAGACTGAACTCCGTGACACAGAATGTCATGAAAGATCTGTATGTTGGCATGCAGTGTTTGCTTAATAAGTCTTAATGCACATAAAATAAACAGACAGCTATTTAAGAGATGACAGGGGTTCATGACGGGGTGCGATGATCAAATGGCGCTGCGGTTAACCCGTGCCTGGAAATGTGGTCGGTCATTCCTGGAATGTGTGTTTGGTCTCTGAGCTTTAAGCCGCGCTGCATCCATAAAGGCTTTAAATAAAGTTTATTCGAAATGTGCCACCATGAACCATAAAGGCAAACAGGAAGATCAAGAACTATCTGTCTTTATCGCTTCCTTTAATACACCCTATGTTTGTGTTATTCAGCAAATGAAATGATATATTCCAGCTTTATTTATTAAGTGCATAGCAGTATGTGTCTATCATTTGATCAGTCTGAGTGTGTGTCTGTCTGTGTCGTAACGTGGCAGGTGTATTTTCGTCATGATTGACAGGGTAATCAGGATGGATTAGGGCTAAAGTGAGTACAAATGTGATGGAAAACGTTTTTAGTTACACACTAAGCCCTCTGTTGTTTAATCTAACCCTCCTGCCCTCCACTCACACACACATGTACAGATGGAAGGAGTGAGAGGGGTTATTCAAAAGGCCGCTTCAGTTTGCCCTTAGTGTTAGTGACATCGAATCAACTTACTTGTTTGCTTTGGAAAGGCTTTGCTGTTTTTAAATGTGTGTGCTGCTGCAAATAGCCCACCTCACTATCTGAGCAACACACACTGTGCCAACATGTGAGGAAACATTTTTAAAAAGCATTCCTTGAGCTCACGGATTCTACTGATTGTAAAAGTCTACACAGAATGATGCTGCTGAGTAGGTGAAGTACAGTGTTTGATGATTATATTATGAAACTAGTCTGGTTGTGCTGGAATGGAGGTGGCCAGCTACCAAATCCATTCAAATCCCTGCACTTAATGGAGATGGAGCATCGTTTTCTCTCCCCCTCCCTTCCTCCTCCGCTGTGTTTCTCCTTTTCTCTTTTACACACTAACACATGCATTTATTTTTCTGTAATGGTGGGGATTTTCCATTGACTTCTATTATTTTTGTTCTGAGCTAATGATAATTTTATTCCCCCAATCCTAAACTCTGACACTCACAAAAACGTTTTACATTTTCATTTAGATTTGTTTAGTCTGTCTATTTGTATTTCACATGCAAAGACATCTTTAATGTTTTGTTGTTAAGATTGGTTGATAGATCTCCTCAGATAAATATTTTCTTTAAGTTTGCTTTTGTTTATGAAGTAAGCTTGTTAAGTTTATGAATTTCAAGATAGCATAGCTTTGATAATTTGGACTAGTGGACTAGTTCACCAAAAAGTAGAATTCCCTCCAACTATTTTTGCGTGAACTCTGTAAAGATGAGTTGCATGTGGTATTACGGTGCTCTTTCTCTCTGTAGAAAAGTCTTTAAAGCAGGACACTTTATATAACACTGTATATTTGCCATAGTTCTCTAGACCACAGCACATCCAAGAGTTTCTCTTTTAACCCTCTCCAGATTTCTTTTTCTCTATACTGTAATGCCAGCTGGGATTTGGACACCACCAAGATTGGCGCAAGGCCTAATCTTCTGAGAGGCAATGTTTTTAATGCAAATGTCATGTTATATTGAATGTGCGACAGCATCACTCTTATTTCTGTGACCTTTGAAGTAAGATATACTGATGCACCGAGATGCATTTGTCTAAAACATTGCCACCCTTTGATTGAAAAGTCAAGCTCTTTTGGGGCTCTATTCTGCTCTAGTGGGGCATTGAAGTATAGAGATGGCTTTATGCACTTGATAGCTATCAATAAAGTGTGGACCTGTCACAAGAGTTTATAAGGTTCCAAGTGTGAAAATGTGAGAATAAACTGAAAAATTCAGATCAGCCAACTGAATACTGGGCTGAGTATAATCAGTTTATTAACTTACAGAAATATTTTTTGCCTTAAAAAGGGATAGTTCATCAAAAAATTTACATATTTTGAAGATTGTTGTTAACCAAACCATTAGTGTGTGGACAAGAAAATATATTTTATGTTCCACAGAAGAAAGTGTAAGAGATAAAAAATGTTGTGTTGCTTTTCTTTTTTTTTTCTTTTTTTTCTAAATAAGCCAATTCAATAAAATAAATAAGCTAAATAATAAAATAAATTAAACTGCCTTTGTCAGTAAATGTACTGTGCAGTATATTAGTGATGTTGCCATTTTGTAATTCTACTGTCCTATTTCTTTTCATTTCAAGACCTACAATGACACAGACAGGCAAATTGTATGTAATCACGAGTTATCTTATTTTTACTGTCTTCTTGTATTAGGATTCAGTACTAATCAGATTTTTGTGTGTCTGTGTTGCTCTGTATTCAGTGTCCATCACGACTGTGCTGCTTTTCTGTCTTCATACATCAGTTTCAAAACAACACTGTTCTTTTTACTCCTCACAGCTCAGAAGGCTAGTATAATTTGTTAATGGCTCTGTAATGATGGTTTTTATGCTTTTTTCTGTTAATGACCTGCTTTCAAAGTGTGCGCACCATTGAATGTGTGTGATGATGTGAATGAATAAGAGGATATTGTCATATCTCATTCTCCTCCTCCATCTGAATTTCAGTGCATGCATTTGGTAAAACAGCCTGCTGAGTGTGCGAGTGTTTGTGCCTCGTATATATTCTGCCTAAACACATATACACTTATTTGATGATGCAGTGCATCAACCTCGGGTGTCAGAGAGCTGATTGACCTGCTAAGTGTGTGTGTGTGTGTGTGTGTGTGTGTGTGTGTTTGTGTGTGAAGCATTAGATAATTGTGTGTGGGTGTTTGAAAGAGCACCAGAATCACATAAAGCATTGTGCCTTTTAGCAGCCTTTAGAACAACAAAAGAAACTGCACTCGACTTTATAGCAGAAACTTCATGGTAGCATAAAACATAGCATACAGTCTTCATTCCTGCACCCATTGTGAATGTGTTTTTGTGTGTGTGTGTGTGTGTGTGTGTGTGCATGCGCAACAGTAACAGTTTTACCCTTGGTGCAAAGTGGCTTAAGTGGATATTTCAGTGAAACATAGTCATTGTTTTTGGATTGTTATGGCTGAGTACGATGCCTAGTGGCACTTTACTGATTTCCACAGATACTCTTATTCCTGCTCTGTAGGTTTTAAGATTTCTCTGAGATTCAATATCAGTAAAAAGAGGCTCCACTGATGCCAGTTCACTAGCATTGTACCTTCTGCCGCATTCTCTTGAGATGAATAACCGTTTTTCTACCCTAGTTTACTTCTGAATGTAATTTCTTGCAGGTTAATTGACCTCTCTGTTAGTTTTCTGGATCATTTTCCCCAATGATCTGTAGTTCATAATGCTCACATTTGATTCAGCAGTCCCCAGGCATCCTCTCCCTCATCTCACGGACGCTCACTTATCACTGAGACGTGTGAAGCACAGCCCAATCTCTTCCCCCAAAGGAAAATATGGCACTGTTTTCGAAAGCAATGTCGATGTCAATGAGAGAGCAAAAGAGAGAGAAAAGAGAGGCTGTGCAGGTTGATGTTTAGTTATGCTAATGCATACCATCAGCCGGCCGTCTCCTTCGGTGTGAGTTTGCTATCCGCTGTGATTTGACTTCACCTGCATAATTCTGAATTTATAATGATGTTCTGTGGTGTTGTAAAGCTCAGAGACAGGAGACCTGGACAGATCGTGCTCTTCACAAACCTCCATAATCTATACAGCATCTGTTAGCATAATCAGAACTGAATGTCTCACTGCATCATGCTGGCTCTTTTATGTATTAACTTGGGCTGTTTTTCAGTAATAAAAATGTAATTGGAATTAATTTGAAATGATTGCATATAGGTCAGTGACATCATGACGTCTGTTTTTTATTTATTTAAAATACACACAGTAGAAACATACAATGACTTGATGCACCAAAATGCACCATGTGAATGATGATGTAATTCTATCAGATTGAGTTCGAACCTGTCGGTCTGCGCCATCTAGAGTTTCATGACTTAGAGAATTTAGAGAAGATGTTTTTAAGGTGACATATCATGAAAATCTGACTTTTTCTATATTTAAGTGCTATAATCAGGTCCCCAGTGCACGTGAAACGTGAACCCAGTAAAAAGAGCTTTCTCTGCAAGCTTGTGAAAAAACGAGCCGCTCAGATTTCGCTTCCCGATGACAAGACGAGAGCAGTTTTGAATTTATTGATTTATTTACTGTATAATTACGCTGCTGCCACACAGATGTAATATAAACATGCGATTTCTTTCCTTGCTGTTTACCTTCACAGACATAAACGACTGTTTTTGTAACTCGTGTGTTTTTAACAAAATTGTGTGTATTTGATAGTTTAAGCACAATAAGACATGAAAGAGTAGGCTTATTGGTTTAGTGCTTACATGCTTTCTGTGCATGTGCTTCAGATGTGCGTGCTCAGAAAAGAGCAGACCCTTATATGTAGGGCTGGGTGATATGACACACAAAAAAAATTCTGTTTTTTTTTCAGAAAATTTGACAAATTCTTGTTTTTTTCGTTTTTTAACTAGTCAATTTGAAAATGTAGCTACAGCATGATTCCTTATTAACCCTCTAGTTAAAGAAAATTCTATTCCAAGTGCACCACACATTAAGTTGTCAACATGATATAAATGTTAAACAAATCACTTGTTAAATATCTTTGCAGAAAAGATGCATGAACTACAACTACATCTTGTACAAACTTGTCTTATACATATTATATGTTCAGAAATAATACGAGGAAAATACTTTAAAAAAAATTCAAAAGTGAAGGTAATTCAAATTCAAAATGACTATTATAAATGATAAGTGTTCTGTAAAAACAATGAACAGCAGTTTTCAGCCTGTGACCATGATGCAAACATGAAATATCAGACATACAGTAGTAGTAGTAGTAGTTCTATAAAGTATAAAGGTTTTTATTTGATTGTGCTGCTTTCCATTGTTTTCCTGTGTAAATGCAATGATGCATTTGACTGTTGCGCTCGTGTTTCAGGCATGAAACGGCATTCTAAAAACGTGGCGCTCGAGTTAAAAGAAGTTCTTGCATTTTTTCCTATACCGCTGCCTGTGTCGCATCTTTGTCAACACAAAAGCGCATTCTGTGTGAATGGCACCTATAGCGATATATTTTACTTATTGTCCTTCACAGAGCGCATCACACGTAAGCGGTTAATCACATGAGCCAACATGAGGTTGGATCATTCTTTTCTCTTTACTGTTATCATTGGCATATTGCCAAAGTGTCTAAATCTAACATGATTTCTCGTTTTCTAAAAAATAAAACCATGGCAAAACATTAAATTTGAATTAATCGATAAAATCGCAAAATTAGCCACTTATATTTGGTGGGAAAAGTCCCCTAATAAAGATAATTCAAAGACTGTACACAATAATTCACACACCCCACATATACAGAAAGTAATTTAACATGGATTAAACTGAAGTTATGAAACACACAGCAGATGTTGCAAAGCTATGAAACAGAGCAAATTTCTTCTCATCCCAACTGAGTTGAACACACATGTCCCCTCACAAACACGCCCACACACAGCATGGCCTGAGCAAACACACCCATCTCCACTGGTGATGCCAGCGGCCCTCAGAAAACCTATTAGGGTGAGAGCATCCAGTCAGCCGTTTACACAACTCATCGTGTTCCACAGGCCTGTGTCTCCAAACCAGACAGAGCATCTCTTCAGTGCAAAAACAACAGAAGACTCATCACTCCAGAGCCCAGCCAGCCGATTATAGATTCATCTGAACATACAACGCCAGTGGCTAATAATGTCACACACACAACTGCTGTAGCTTCCATTTGCTAGATTGAGTTTAAAACTGTTGGCAGACGTTGTATTTTCAAAGACTGACATGTTTTTATTGTGTCTGATAGTAAATATTACTGTGGCACTCTGGAGCTGATTTTATCTTCACTTTCACCACTTATGACCACTTATCTTCAATTTGGCTGGAATGAAAGTGCTGAAGTCAGACGAACCTTTCAGAGTTTGGAATGACAAGTGGGATCAGAAAAGAACTGAAAATAATAAGACAGAAAAAGAAAGAGACTGAGTTATTTGATTCATTTGTGTTGTTTATTTATAAACATATTTAGGTCAACAAAACATATAAGTTTTATTTTAAACATATATATTAGGTCTATAATTTTCCATTTTCGCTTTTAGCTACAGTACAGATCAATTAAAATAATAGAATAGCATTTTTGTGGTGGCACCAATGAAAATAAAAATGTTCTGTACAAGTATTATAATTAAATGTATACATTTAATAAAAATAAATTCAATAATAATAATATAATAACCATTTTGATTTATTTATTTTATTTTTACTCTGACTGTATTTACTCTATTTACTCAGACTGATTCTATCAGTAACTGAAGGACTGCTATATTCTCTTGACCTGTGGAGGGTGCTCTGTTCAGAAGTTGGCCACGTCACGTCTTGTTTCAGCAGAGTATTTTTGGAGCTTAATAATCTGCCCTGCTGTTTTTGCACTTGTTTGTTTGCGTGTGTGAGCAAAAGTGACAGAAATACACACATGTACCTATATATGAGTGACTTTCAGCAGGATATCCGTGCACTGATTGATGCGGTCTCATGGGGAGGCGTGAATAGAAGACGTGAAACAAGACACCCGCAGCACAGCACAGAAGATCGCTAACATCGCTAACAGCCCTCTCCTTGATCCACTGCCCCTCCTTCAGCTGTGTGTCCAGACAACAGGGTGACCTCAGGGCTCTTTTCAGATCTTTAACTAAGACAAATAGGAGCTCAATGAATCTCAACTGTTCCATGATGTCAACATGACCAGCAGTGACAGCAGCTCAACAATAAGGATTTTGTCCTGCTGCTCTAGATGGCCCTGTAGATTTTTGTACTTTTGCCCTACTAACATTTTCTTTCCCCCTGAAAATTACGCATTTTATTTTTAGCAACACATTGTTGTGCTATGCTATATATACGTATATAGTGTGTTTGTACAGTATGTGTGTGTGTGTGTGTATGTATATGTATGTATACACACACACACACACACACACACACACACATATATATATATATATATATATATATATATATATATATATACACACACACACACACACACACATGTTTAGGCTACTTAGCTAAGTGGTGACATTCCATAGGTGTAATGGTTTTATACTGTACAAATTATTCTATAAACCTATCCCTTACAGGAAACTTTCTGCATTTTTACAATTAAAAAAACAAACAAACTTTGTTTACTTTATTTTTATACCAGTTTTACAAATGAGGATGTCCCCAAAGGGAGGTTTTTGGAGATTTTGGTTTTTTACTCACTTTTGGGTACAAATTTGTCCCCAGAATACGGTTGGTACACACAAACACAACCAAAAATTATATCAAACGTTTCAACAGTTTATTGATTTTTATTTACAATCTTGCAATTTCAAGAAAACCAACATCAATATTTGATAGCTATTTAGATAACGAGCTCAAATTTAGAGCTGAAATGGCAGTTTTGAGGAATATCATTATAAAACTGAATGATTACTGTGCATTTCCCTCAGTTTTAAATCAAAATCCTTACAGAATTATTGCTTCTTAATCTGAACAGATGTCTTAATGAAAGAGTGTTTTAATTGATTTACTTATTTTCAAATTTTATTTTAGTTGTAATGTTTAACTAATCATAGTTGGAGTGTTGTGAGTTGGGTGGGGTGGGTTTACAGTATGTTTGGGCAGCAGAGACAGATGTGTGTTTGTGCTCTGTGGTCAGGGAGTGGTGTTTAGAGAAGGAGGCACAGGATCAATGGTGCCTGTGTGCTGTGTAAAATGCTCTAGTGTATGTTTGTCCATGTGAGGTGTGTGTTTGATAGGCAAGTCCAGAGATTATGGGGTTTACTATAGTAGGCTAGTGGTGCACAAAATGCTATTCAGGAGCTACATGCAAAGATATTTCATTTATTATTATTTTTAAGAAGCAGATAACGTTAAAAAAAAGTTTCATGTGTAATATATAATATATGACTGTATTTAACTGTAGAAAAAAAAACATGCATGATTTCCTTAAATTCTGGGCATTGTTGATGAATACCCCCCCCTAGTGGAGGTCAGTAGCACTGCTGTAATCCCCAGAGATGTCAGAAAATAATGTTGTTGTAAATTATACATATACATTACAGTTCAAAAGTTAAGGGTAGGGTCAGTAAGTTTTTTCCTGGAAATAAATTTTCATACAGCAAGGATGCATTAAATTGATCCAAAGTGACAAATGATTTTTATTTAAAGTAAATGCTGTTCTTTTGAACATTGTTCATCAAAGAATCCTGGGAGAAAAAAGCATGTTCTCAGCATATCAGAAGAATTTCTAAAGGATCATGTGACACGATCATGTGTGAGTTATGATGCTGAAAATTCAGCTTTGCATCACAGGATTACATTTTAAAATATAATAAAATAGAAAATTGATATTTTAATAATAGTATTACTGTCATATTACTGTTTTACTCTATTTTTAATTAAATGCAACATTGGTGAACATAAGTGAATTTAAATAGGAATGCAGCTTACCAACCCTAAATCTTTGAATGTGCGTGTGTACATGTACATATTTCTTTTATCACCATTTATAATACTGCTTCGATGTGACAAATCAGTTGTTCAAAATGCAATAAGTATGAAGTCAGAGAAAACTTTTAGTATTAATATAAAATTGAGAAAATGTGGTTTAAAAAGGTTTTAGATGGCGATCTTAAACTATTTTAGATGAACTAAAAGAACTTTTCTTCTCTCTTTAGGAATGAAGCGTCCGTTGAGTCCTGTTGAAGACGGGTCGCTGAGTGAACAGACTGGGCATGAGGGCGTGTCCTCTGAAGGGGTGGAGTTTACAAGACAGGACGCCCCACTGATAAACTTTCGTCCGAAGCGGGAGCGCAAACACAGGTCGTACACACTCTGTGAAGTGTGCAACATTCAGCTGAACTCCGCAGCACAAGCACAGATACACTACAATGGCAAAACACACCAGAAAAGACTCAAACACATAAACAACAGCAACACAGGTATGATATGTGTGTCTTTCTCTGGTGTTCCTGTCATAACTGGAGCTCAAAAACTGGAGCTTCATGCTTAACATTATCCACCCAAATAGGGCATGTTCCTGGATCAACATCCTGGAAGTGCTTATCTGGCAACAAATCAGTGACCTCTGATTTTGGGGATAGTTTTTAGCTACTGATTTGTTTCTAGAAAGTGGTTTCAGGACCAATAGGCTAAATGATGTGTATCCAGAGCTGGGTAGTAATTGATTACATGTAATCTGGATTACGTAATCAGATTCCAAAAATTAAGTACTTGTAATCAGAGTAAGTTACGTTTTAAAATACTCGTAATCAGACTACAGTTACTTTTTTATGGATTACATGATTACATATTATTCACACAATAGCAATAAATTATTCATAAATCATTGATTCTCCCTAATTTCTCTTTTTCATCTTTTACATTTTCCTTTCTAAAATAGCCTACCGATTATATACATATTATATATGTATATATAGTCCAGTTTTGTGGACATTCACTCAAAGAGCAGTCATTAGTCAGGTGGCGACAGCATTTGAACACTGGATTTACAAAAATCATTTCAGGTTTAAGAAGGGTTTCAACATTGCATCAACTACTGATGAACACATTAATTTTTATTTGAATTATTACTCTGTAGGTTTTTTAACCATGTATTATTAACTATAACTAATTAAAATGCACGTATTCACGTTATTTCTTAGTTACATGTAATGCAGGCATTCCAAAACTTTTTGTCATCTAAACCTTATTCACCAAATATATTTGATTTAAGTACCCCTTAGATTTTAAGATAAATATTTCAATAATTAAGTAATACATTTGCATGCTCACGGTTTCTTAGATGTTGATTAATGATCACATGGCATACAGGTAAATAAAAATATTTCATCTTTTTTTAGTAAGTTTTTTATTTAAAAACTATACTATAGAAATGCAAAGACGGTTCTCTCTGTAAAAAAAAAAAAAAAAAAAGTTAAGCCAACTTAAAATTTTAAGGCAACCAGCTTCAGCAGATTTTTGAGTTTTCTCAAGTTTATACAACAAAAATTTGAGAATCTCCCACAAAAATAAGTTGAGCAAACTCAAAAATCTGCAGAAGCTGGTAAAAAAAAGTTTTTTTAAGTTCGCTCAACTTTTCTCTTTTTTTTTACAGTGTATACTTATGAATGGGAGAAACTGCAACGCACAATATGGAGGAATAGTCCCACCTTCTAAATAAGAGCCAAATTTCCCATAGAAACCTGACTAGACCAGCCAATGCATATGCGCAGTCAACAGCACGTTATGACTCCGCATGTGCATTGCCTGGTCTAGTCTGAAAAATAAGCTTATTTTTTTTAAACACTATTTGAGCATAAGAAACAACATTCGTGGGGCAATTAATTTCAGATTTTTGTAGCTGATTTGACATATGTAATTTAATTGTGAGTTCAGTGAGCAGTTTTTGAGATTTCAGGATTCCCCCATTCATTAAGATAGGTCTTGTACGAGCTGCCCGGAGGCGTTGTAAATATGGCTACAGAGTGAAGAGACTTTCCTCGAAAGGGAGTTCAAATAAAAGAAAAAGAAAAAGAAAAAAAAGAAAGGGAGTTTTTCTAAAATGATTTATTTTCATTTAAATGTTTTTATGATTTAATTAATTGTCAGCTTTTCATTAAACTCACAACCCCCCTCCAGTTCCTTTACGAATCCTAGTTTGGGAAACCTTGATGTAATATAATGTTTAATGCACTTCATGTTGTAAATTACAATGAATGGAACAAGTTTTCTTACATTTTGCATTTTTTACATCATTATGGTACAAGATAATGCTATTTAAATCAATGTGATAAACAAGTTAAATCAAAAGTAATCTAAAAGTAATCTGATTATATTACCTAAAATGTGTAATGTAATGGATTACATTACTGACTACAATTTTTGTCATGTAATCTGGAATCAGTAACGGATTACAATTTGTAAGTAATCTACCCAGCTCTGTGTGTATCTGGGAACATGATTTATTAGGGTGAATCACATTGTGTACTGTATGTTCTTGTGCATGTTGCTTAACATGATTTGCCCGAGCAGGACAACATTCCTATCAACCAATCAGATTTTAGGTACAAGTTTAGATGTAGAGCTGGGGTTGGGTCAACAACATTTTTATCAGCCATTCATTTCCCTCTGGTTTCAAGGGTTGGTTTGAGCAGGAGATTCCTAACTTTTTGATCCCACAGACCCCAAAAATGATAACTCAAATGACAGCCATATTTTAATGTACTGTATAAAGACCACATGTATACTGTGGAAAATGTTACCTGTAAAATAATTTGTTTCTATTAAGCTGGCACTGATTTTCTTCCTACTATTAGGGTACTGTTAGATGTATAAACCTGAAGAAAATGTTTAAAACTATGGCTGTCAATCAAAAAATGTTTATTTTATTTTATTTATTTTTAATGTTATTTTATTTTATTTTTTATTTTTTATTTTATTTTATATTTTATTTTTAGTTTTTATTTTATATTTTATATATATATATATATATATATATATATATATATATATTAGATTTTTTAAATTAAATGTTATATTTTATATTGTTTTTATTTTATTTTATTTTATTTTATTTTATTTTATTTTATTTTATTTTATTTTTTACCCTTAGGTTTGGGGTACAAGTTGGAACAGAGTTTCCGCTATGATTGTGATAGCAATGTTGCTTCAGGACCAACAAAAGATGTTGATCCAGGAACATGTTCAACTTGGCTAAATCATGTCATACTATTTATGTCCAAACATTTAACACACAATATTTAATGAATGCTGTGTGTTGATTTTTTGGTCACCTAATATTTTTTTCCTAATATTAGTATTAAATGTGTTGAAACATTGTGTTATTGACAAATTCATATCTACATGACATGCAAACAGCTTTAAAAACATAATCAACCACCTTCATGTTGTCAGCTGGGGGTCTGACAAACATCTTCATGTAATTCATACCCTTAGACCTCATTGTGTCCATCTGCTGTTAATATGTGATTTTGACTCGACTCGCTTTTATGTTTCCATGGTGATGCAGCTTTAAAGCCCAGCTGATAGGTCAGGAAGGAGCATGTGAGAGGCCCGTGAGATGCTGATTGTTGTAGTTACAGCGGTAAAGACGGGGCTGTAAGTCTAGATGTCGGTCTGGAGATAATTGCAGGAGAGAAAGTGAGGCAGCTGGTGGCAGCTTTGTGTCGTGCAGCGTTATTTCCACAGAAATGGGCGGAGTCAGACAGACAGACTAATCATGTGATTAGAGGTGGAATTTGTCAAATTATTTGAACAACAAGTCGAATAATCCAGTAACACAATTTGTTTGTCCTCGCACACAAAAAGAGAGCTCTGCATAAACCTGCACAGACAGCAAGTACATGCAAATGCCACACACTCGAAACCCAGGCCTGCAAAAATAATTTTCCTTCTCTTGTAATGCAAATGTGAAATTAAAGCTAACTTCAATGCTGTTGATTCTTACACATAAAGACACATGCATGCATGGCCAATCATATGAGCAGCAGTCAGACCCACTTCAGGTGCAAGCTCTCATACAAATAGACCATAATTACATAGCAACCGAACATGTTCACCATGGAAATGCTCGACGTGGCGACGCCCCCTTCAGCAACGGGGTACAGGCACTCACAGTCTCGAGCCAGCTAGATTTTATGCAGTTTTTGTGTGTGAGTGTGTCAGGGTCTTTGCATGATTCTAAATGGTGAAGCTGTATGTCATTTTATGGGGAACTTCTGAAATGCTTGCCTATGTGTGAGTGTGAGTGTGTGTGTTTGCATTCAAGATATAAAGGCTCATTGATTAGTCATTCTGCTAGTGTTCGACAGCATAATAGAAGTCAAATTAGACTGGACAACCTTTCCCATGAGCATACAGCAACGCCTGAAGCCTAACTGAAGCTACACACACACACATAACACATCTGCTTGCATACACATCTCACATACACAAAACTGTGACTGACTCCTTCAGTGCTGTATATACGTCTTTCTCATTTTAAGTGGACGGCACTGTACAGCATGGTTCAGTAGCCAGTAATGCTGCATCATTGGCTACACTTCCTTCATTTTCTGAGAGAATCTAAACATTTGGAACATAAGCAAGAAGAAATAAAATGTGAATTCTTATCAAATTAGCCATTTTGGGTACAATGATAAACAGGTACAAATGAACAAATGCCATGAACACAAATTAATTTTATATATATATTTAAATGCATTAAAAAATATTGACAATTACTTTGTCTTTTTAAAAATAGTTTCTAACGAAGGCAAAGCATTATCAAACAAATCATCTGAGTGAATGACTCAGTGATTCACTCTTAAAGACTGTATCCAAATATGTACTTGCCTACTATTTAGCATGCAGAAAAAGAGCATGTCCAAATTTACAGAATTCATAAAACAGTAGATGAAAGTACCCAGATTCCCTACTATTACAGGTGATATTCTGTGCATCCAGTGGATGCTCAAATATCCCATGAGGCAACAGGAGAGGAGTTGTGAATGTCATGTGACCTACCAGCATTAGTTGCATTGCTTTACTACAAAATCCTACATGGTGGATGTAGTAAATCTGTATTTAATTTATACTACACACACATACATACAATAAAATATAATTTTTTAACAGTCACTTAGTAATTACTTATTACTTAAGAGTCATTTGAAGAAAAAAAAAACTAATTATGACTTGCAGCTTGTCTGGGACACTGCACGGGAACTGAAGGTAATTGACTCTAATAACTCAAAATGTTAATAAGCTCAATACAATAAAATGAGCGTATTTTAAATGATACACATTCCAGAACTCACTGTATTATACTTTTTATACATTTTAGAAGTCATTCTACTTAACAGTTAAAACGAAATTTTAGATTGCCTATGGTAAAACTAGAAATCAGCTTTAGAAGAATTAAATGCATTTGTGTGTGTGTGTGTGTGTGTGTGTGTGTGTTTCACTTTCATGTGAGTAGGGAAAGGCAAAAGCCTGGAAACTTGATTTACGGCGACACTCAACCACACACACACACTAAGTAACAGTCTTATCACTGCTCACCTTCTGTTGACTCCTCCAGGCCCCTGTACTCAAACGCACATAATCAGCATGACTGCACACACACACACACACACACACACACATGCCATGAGGACATGAGGAGGGTAAGATGAATATGTGCTTGCAGGAATATCATATCTACCTTTTATTTTGTTCCATTTCAATAATTATAATCAGTCTGTTTTGGGACTGTTTGCATACATGAACAATTGCTATAAGACTCTGTATGTTTAAATCCCTCTGAGCATCTGCTTTTGTCCACATTTGTTAACAGTCCACTCTAGCTGACAGAACATTTTACTTCAACCCCATCTATTTCTCTCTAAAAACATGTTACCCCCTCTACCCTTTTCTCTTTATTTTCCAACTCTTCTCTCCCAGTTTTCATTTTACCTCATTCTTATCTGTCCTTCCCCTTATCTCAACACCCCCACCATCCCAATCCCCAGACAGGTGCATCATGGGTATGCTACGTAATGTGACTGCTGAGATTAGCAGTCTTCTCTCAGGCTGCCCTGGACACACACACATACACACTCACACACACAAAATAGCGGTACATAGTAGATCTGCTGTGTATTTGTAAGTAAAGATCAATCCAAGTATTATAATATGATGTTATGATAATTTAGCATTATATGATGATAGAACTTAAGTAATTAGAATAACCAAGTATTGTTTGTCATTTAGTGTTTCTATAAAAAAAGAGGGGAAAAATTGATAAGATAACAAAACTACTACGAATTCTACTACTAATAACAATGTAAAACGCACTAAGGATTACTGAGCTGCTGGGTTCATGAATATTAATCACGTTGTTTGCATTCGCTCGAATTGATTTGCTGAAATCAAAACAGGGACGACAATAGGTGAGCGCCAGCCAATGAGATTGTCGTTTGCGCATTAGTTCAGCCCACTACAGGAGAACCCGGCAGTTCTTAAAAGCTGAAGAATTCCAAAGGAACTCCGTTATTTTGACAGGAAAATACAACAAAGAATATCGTTTACATGTAGCGCGTCAATTCTGCATGTTATGAAAGACTCTCTTGCTCTGTATCTTTCTTTGCGTGCGTGTATGTGAGAGAAAGCGACGGCGAGTCGTGCGCCTTCACACTAGAGTTTATGGTACGTCAAATACAGCTACACTGCGCATCCATTCAGATGAACTGAAAAATTTAATTCTAATAATATTTTAATAAATTATAGTAACGCCGCATTTTATTGTCAGTAACGGTAATGGTGTTGTAACGGGGGAAACATTATGATTGATTATTCATTTGATTACTCGCTACTGAAAAAAATAACGCTGTTAGTAACGCCGTTTATTTATAACGCCGTTATTCCCATCACTGGTATAGATATAGTTAGTTTTGGGTAAATCGGGCAGTCTCATTAATCTATTGTTTGTTCCAAAGCAAATAGTTTTGGCTGAGGGCAAAATCTCATCACGTTATATTTTATAGATAACTTTAATGCTGTAGCCTATATCAGAGTGCTGCCTTTGTTCTTTTGACTGAATTGCCTAGCAACTTTTATGAAGGCTGTTGTTGTTGTTTATGAAATATTATTATTCAATATATATTATTTTATATAAATAATAGTATTTAATAATGGTATTTAGTATTAAGAAATGGTGTGTGTGTGTGTTTGAGATGGTGATTTTAGCTACAATTTTTGCCATTAGATAGGCAAGAGACTGTTTTTATCAGTGAGTCAGCAGTAAAGACTTTTATATTGAAAGAGACTGAAACAAGTTGTAAACAATGAGGTTATTTTTACTTTCAGCTTATAAGAAGCAGCCAACAAATGCACTGAGCAGTGCTGTCAATGGAAATCATCCGTAACAGATGAATAAAGACTGACAATCATTGGTTAATGTTCAGAAATGATTATTTCAAGACATGTAAAGCATTTTGGCTCGTTTATGTGGGCTGTCCCAGGCATGGTTGCAATATTTTCATTGTCAAACTCAAAAATCAGAATACTTTTAATTATTAAAAACGCCATTATTTTATTTAAAATAAATAATTATTTTATTTTATTGACAAAATATTTTAGTTTGTCTTGTATATTTTTTCATAAGATCAGATAACATTTTAGGGTGTCATATGGTCATGTTACAACGTGCCCTCAGCTGTTACAATGTACCCCACCTATGGGGCATGTTGTCACATTTCACTTCCAATTTTTGAGGGTAAATACAGAAAACGTATACACTGTATTTATGAAACAAAGCGACATATTTGTACTAGACAAGTGTGAAATTACTGTGGATAAAAAAAATATACTCTGAACACGAAGTGGATTTACACAATTTGAGAAAGTCAAAAAGTGTTGCTTTGTGCCCCGCTCTCCCCTATATCAGAGTGCTGCCTTTGTTCTTTTGACTGAATTGCCTAGCAACTTTTATGAAGGCTGTTGTTGTTGTTTATGAAATATTATTATTCAATATATATTATTTTATATAAATAATAGTATTTAATAATGGTATTTAGTATTAAGAAATGGTGTGTGTGTGTGTGTGTGTTTGAGATGGTGATTTTAGCTACAATTTTTTGCCATTAGATAGGCAAGAGACTGTTTTTATCAGTGAGTCAGCAGTAAAGACTTTTATATTGAAAGAGACTGAAACAAGTTGTAAACAATGAGGTTATTTTTACTTTCAGCTTATAAGAAGCAGCCAACAAATGCACTGAGCAGTGCTGTCAATGGAAATCATCCGTAACAGATGAAAGGATAGTATGACAAAGATATTGCTTTCTTCAGTGGACATTCAAACTAATGTTTTATTGTGAATATGAGATTGAGCTGAAGAATGAATGCTGTGTCAGATTCAGGTAATCACACTCACTCAGTCAGTCTCTCTCATAATACTCTACTATACATAATACAGTGAGCTTTTAAAATAGTAATATAATAACCTAAGACACTGCTACTGGTGTGATATTGCTCATATATGCTATGAAATGGATACATTTGAATCATTACAAATATGAAGTTACATAATTTGAAATGCATTTTAAATATTTATTTTAAACTTCATATATAAGGCCTATATTTTGCCATGGCCTGCTCTCTCGATATTGGTATCTGCATTGGTTGGTAAAAAACCAAAACCAAGTTGCTAATAATTGTGACCTTTAGCCAGCCACTTATCCTGAAGCCTCTTCAAGGGTATAGTATTGTGTTGTATTGTAAAGCTCTTTAGATGAAAGGTGGCTGCTAAATAGCAAATTTACGCAAGTGTGTGTACAGTATTGTCATTTATACCAATGTTTGCTTTAGTGGACACTTGCTGGTATTTTTTGGTACAGTGCTGTTGTGTAATTGTGTTTAGCATGTTTATTCTGCTCCTGTGTTTGTCTTTCTCTGTCTTTCATGCTGTCCGTCTCTGGTCTCCTCTAATGCAGCGTGAGGTATTGGATTATACCGACTGTGTGTGTGTGTGTGTGAGAGAGAGAGAGAGAGAGAGAGAGACAGATTTATTAAAGGCTGAAATTTTCTGCATGAGTGTGTCTGCACAGCTGCGTTTTTCTGCCATTCCAATGTACTCTCTCAATCTCTCTCTTTCTTCCTTTGACTTTCCTCTTTTATCACCATTTTTCATTCGATTATTCACAGCTTCTCTCTTTTCATCGTTTCACCCTATTACTCTTCACGTGGTCTAATGCCACTTCTCTGAGAGGAAGATGGAAGAGTTTGATGTCCAAAAGATTTAAAAAATTTAAGATGATGTTATTTGTGTCCATTATAATAATACCACAAAAATAATGATTTATGAAATGAAATAATAATGACTTATTTTTCTTGTATTAGAAAGTTTGAATTGTTGGTAAAACTGCTGTTTGTGACTTTATTTATTAATTTAGACCATCAAACAGAAATTCTAAATTAATGACGTTGTCAAGCACTCCTACTGTCCCCTTATCTGCGATTGGTCAGTCAAACAGTTAGCCCCACCCCGAACTCACACCATTGGTTGAGCCAATGTTGCTAGGTTGGGCCATTGCCAACAAACAGCAAAGCTTTTACACTTCTCAGAAATTCAACAATAGATTACAGTGCACAAAATGTACAGTAATTTAACGTCACAATAATGACGCACATCCGGTTTACTTTTGTCGCATATACTCTGCGGTTTATTAAGATGTAAAACTAGAGGTCAGACAAATGAATCACAGCACACACAGAGAAAGTGTTCGGATTCAACCTTGGAGCACACTTAAGCATGAGGATATTTCACAGCGTAACACTTTACCAAAGGACCGTCGCATTCAGTTCAGAGAGCGACACCGGGTCTTTCATTGTTATTCATGTATTAATTTATGCACGGGGAGTGAGCGAATGGGGCTGTAATATGCAGATGAGTTAGTGTTTCATGATGGAAATTTTCCGGTTGGCTGCTCTGGGTGGCTGCAGTTAATGATAAAGTATGGCAGAACGACAGGAACAGAGGGTGAAATAGACGAAGAGAGAGAGCAAAAGAGTATTTATTACTAAAAACAATCTGATCCAGAAACATATTGGCCACAGCGCTGGATCATCACAGAGGCATTTACATCACCACCATTAGCATCATGGCCATTGTCATCAGCATCATCATCTCCGTCATCATCGTCATCAGTGTATTAAATCACAAGGGCATAATATGTCGTGTCAGCAACTCTTCCTATGATTCCCTGAACCGACAGCGGACAAATCACTCCACTCTATTACACATCAGTGTTCATCAGCGTGCACAAGGAGGAGTATGTGTGTGCGCGTTTTTGTTGACACTGAATTATTTTCCAAATTATACATATGTTCTTATGTTGTAGCTGCGCAACAACTCTTCATGCCAATGAAGAGGAAGGACAGAGAGAGGAATGTACTGGAGTCGTGTCGTGAAGGCTAAGGGTTGCAAGCGTGTGCTTTGTTGGGCAGCGCTTGACTGAGCGAATCTTTGCTTGGGGTGATGTCTGTAGCGTGTAATTAGGATTTCATCATTTCTCTCATTCAGGCGAAAAATGGCACAATCTGGATTTGCACACACACACCATGAGAAAAAACAACAGCACACTTCTAGTCTTCCTCTCTGTTTCTGATGGCGTCTATCTCGCACATACACACACAAACTCATACTGTTCTTCTCAGTGTGGTTAAACCCCATTGGCTGGTCAGGGGAATGGATGTCCTAATCCCTTTATCAGACCAAACAGATGCTGCCCCAGAACAAAGAGGGGTCCAGTGTGAGTGTGTGTGCGCGTGTGTGACATTGAGCGCAGGTCACTGGAGTATATGTGTTTGACTCAGGCTAATATGCTGCTGTGAAATATTCAGGTTTTACATTCTCAGCAAATCACTTCAGATTCATTGTGACACCCATATTATGGGATGTTCGTTTGAATGTTGCAGAAAGGATTTCAATACCCATGCACACTCTGAACGCATAATCCGTCATGTTTTATTTTAAAATATTGTCAATATTGTCATTATTTTATAATGTTCTGAAAATCTTTTTACACCACCATAAAAATTATTTATATTACAAAAAGACTAGCATATCTCTATTCTGTGTTCTGTTCTGTTTTGTTTATTTATTATGTGTGTGTGTGTGTGTGTGTGTGTGTGTGCATGTATGCATGTATGTATGTATATATATATATATATATATATATATATATATATATACAGTTGTGCTGAAAATTATTCATACCCATGGTAAATATGATCAAAGGCGGCTGTGAAAATAAATCTGTGTCATTAATCCTTTTGATCTTTTATTGTAAAAATGTACAAAAATCTAACCTTTCATTGGAGAATAAGAATTTAAAAAGGTAGAGAAATCTCTTTATGAAATAAATGTTTTTATCTAATACACATTGGCCACAATTAATCATACCCTTTTATTCAATACTTTTTGAAACCTCCATTTGCCAGTTTAACAGCTCTAAATGTTCTCCTATAATGCCTGATGAGGTTAGAGAACACCTGACAAGAGATCAGAGACCATTCCTTCATCCAGAATCACTCCAGACCCTTTAGATTCCCAGCTCCATGTTGGTGCTTCTTCCCTTCAGTTCACCCACTCATTTTCTATAGAGTTCAGGTCAGAGGACTGGGACAGCCGTAGCAGAAATTTGGTTTTGTTCTCAGTTACCCATTTTTGTGTTGTTTTTGAGGTTTGTGTTTGGATTATTGTACGTTGGAAGATCCAAACATGGCCCATTATAAGATTTCTAACAGAGTCAGTCACTTATTGATTTTTTATCTGTTGGTATTTGATAGAATCCATGATGCCATGTGTCTAAACAAGATGTCCAGGACCTCCAGCAGAAATATAGGCCCACAACATCAAAAATACAGCAGTATATTTCATTGTACACATGGGTTACTTTTTATACCAAACCCATCTTGAGTGTTTGCTGCTAAAAAGCTCATTTTTTTAATTTCATCTGACCGTAGAAGCCAGTGCTATTTGAAGTTCCAGTCGTGTCTGATAACTGAATATGCTGGAGTTTGTCCAGACCCCCCAACATGTGGAAAAACATGTGGTGATGTGGTATGGGTTGAGGCTTTCTGACCCCAAGATTCAGCTAATCTCTGCAATTCTCCAGCTGTGATCCTTGGAGAGTCTTTAGCCACTCAAACTCTCCTCCTCAGAGTGCATTAGGACAATATAGACACACGTCCTCTTCCAGGCAGATTTGTAATATATTTAGTTAATAGGAACCTCTTAATTATTGTCCTGATGGGGGAAAAGGGGATTTTTAATGCTTTAGCTATTTTCTTACAGCCACTTTCTAAATTTGTGAAGTTCAACAATCTTTTGCTGCACATCAGAAATGTATTCTTTGATTTTACTCCTTAATGATTAAGGGAATTTGGCCTTTGTGTTCCTCATATTTATAATCCTGTGAAACAGGAAGCTAAGGGTGGACAACTTCACGTTCCTAGTCACCCTGGTGTGATAAAAAATACAAATATGAATGGGAATATACTTCATATTAGATATTTTAATCATAAGAATTTCTAGAGGTACCAATAATTGTGGCCATTGTCTACTAGAGAAAAATATGTATTTCCTCCCACTTTCACTTTTTTTTTTTTTTATTTCAATTAAAGGTTAGACTTTTTAAAAAACATTTTAAATGAAATATCAAATGTATAAACATGCAGACTTATTTTCACAGCCTTCTTTTATCATATTTACCAAGGGTATGAATAATTTTGAGCACAACTGTATATGTATATATATTATTGCAGTTTAAAATAACTGTTTTCTTTTTGAATATTTTACAATTTAATTTATTCCTATGATGTCAAATCTGTATTTTCAGCATCATTACTCCAGTCTTCTGTGTCACATGATCCTTCAGAAATCATTCTGAAATGCTGATTTGATGCTCTAGAAACACTTATTAATATTATATATAAGTGTTTAAACAGTTGTGTTGCTTAATATTTTTTTGTGGAAACTGTAAATCATTATTTCTAAAATAGAAAGTTCAAAAAATAATTTTAAATAGAAAGTTCAAAATAATAGCATTGATTGGAAATAGAAATCTTCATAGATTTATATGTTTAATATATATTATAAATGTTTTATATTACTTGTGTAATATACAATATATTATTTAATGCATTCAAATTATTTCAAAAACTATTTTCTTAATTTTCATGTATTCACAAAATAAAACTATTTTGTTAATCAGAATATTAGCTAGTAGATGTAGCTTATTGTCATAATAGTGTGATTTTGAGATATTTTGTGTATGCTGTTTGTTAAAAATGTAAATGTTGTTGTAGTGTGTTAGAGTTGTGTGTTCAGTGTGTTGTTGTTTATGTGTGTGTTGGTGTCAGTGAGCATTTGTGTTCTGATGTGTGTGTGTGTGTGTGTGTGTGTTTGTGTCAGGGGGTGTTTGTTTTGTGTGTGTTTTTCTCTGTCAGCTCTTGTCAGTGTCAGACCTCTACAGTGCTCTGATGGGCAGTGACAGCCCCGCACAGGAAATGATGTGCAGGAAGCAACCTCAAGCTCCATATGACACTATGTTGGCAGAGCAGCCTGTATGTGTGCTTGCTTGTGTGTGTTGCATATATCTCATCATCTAATCAAAGTGGGGTAATGTTGCGCATGACTGTGACAAATCTCTTTCTCACTCTCTCATACGCACACACACAGTCTCTATCAGAAGTTAAAGGAGTAGCTCACTGAAAAATGAAATTTCAGTCATTTACTCACTTTCATGTCATGCCAAACCTGTTTGACCTCTTTCTTTCTAGAACACAAAAGGAGAAATTCTTAGAAATGAATGGCTTCTATCACGCTTACAAGAGTCATTCCTTTGCTCGACCTTTACACTCAGTTTTTCCTCTGCTTTATAGACTTCTTTTTACTGGTTTTCCAGTCTCTCTCTCCCTCACTTTCTCTCTCAGTTTGTCTTTCCCAGGTGCTTAAGACTCGCACTCCATTCTTTCCATTCTCTGTCTCTAAATACACATATGTATTCGCTCTCTTTGTCGTCCCCCCAGCCCCTGTCATTATTCCATAGTGTCATGCAGCAGAACCGCCAGCAGTGTGGGATGCTGTTTGCTTTAGGTTGTAAGCCTTTTTGTTCTTCAATTTTCCAGGTTATGTGTGTGAAAACTCTTTCTCTCACGCATATTCCTTTTGCTGGTGGCACTTGTTCACACAGTTCTTAAATCTGTCAAATTGTTGTGCTCAAAATGTTCATTCACTTCTTTACAGCAAAGGTTTTGCATTCATTGGGTGGTATTTCAAATCTTCACAAATCTCCATGTATGTTTCTTATGAAAAATAATGATAAATTAAACTTAAATATGTATAAAGGAAATATTCTGCATAGAACTGCACTGAAAAAAATGGTATAGAAACAATTTTATCTCAGAAATTGCTAGTAAATTTTCAATTACAAAGAAACAGCAAGTAACACATTAACTTAAACGTGAACTTGTGAAGTAGAAAAACTGAAACAGTATTTTCTTGTAAAACATAGCCCAATATTTTTTATTTTATACAAAAAATAGATCATTTCCAGTCACTTAATGTAAATTTAGTCTTAGAATTTAACTAAAAATCCATACGTTATTCAAGTTCTTCAAACACTTTTTAGTGTAACACATGATGGCATAAAGAGTGATAAAAATCTTGTGGGTTTATTTGTTGTTTAGCTATAGCAATAGTCACCACTTCTGATGAACAGCAGTCAAAAAAAAAAATTAGACTAGCTTTATTATTCCCTAAGCAAAGGGAGATATTGTCAGCCTTGAAAATCTCAAGCTGCCAGTTTCTCTCTCTTGACTTCATCAGCAGTTTTTCTGTTTGACAGCCCGCCTAACCATTCAGACTCACTTGGACCGGTGCTAGTGTGGAGGAGGCAGATGGACTAGCAGACTAGCATGACCAGACAGTGAGATGCTACCATGTGTTTGCACTGGCCATTTGGATTAAAAGGTGCAAGTAAATTATGAAAGGAAACAAGATAACAAAGACTGCCTCGCACCAATGGGATCCTTAGAAATGAAATGCTCACTGTACTATTTAAATATAGCTAAAAGCAGCCGTATGGTAGGTGTGTTTCTCTTGTTCTGAATGATGGGATTGATTGGCAGGCTGCTTTATTTACATCAGCCATGTTTTCAGCTGAAAGGATTTCCACTGAGCGCTACGCTAAGGTCATGATACCGCTCTGAGTGTCTGTCTGCAGCTGTAATAGACTCTTAACGCAACCGGAGGAGTAAATCACTTCCTCCACCTGCCCATCACCTCTTGTAATACGCCCTACTGCACTCTGGGATACAGAAGGCTTGAAGACTAATTGCTGAATTATTCAAATGATTCAAGAACAGTTTTGACTTTTGAGGACTTTTGAAAAGTACTCAATATTCTCTAAATTTTTCTCAAGCAATTGTGCGGTTACAGGTCTTGAGATGTACAGTAGTTTCTTTTTGACTGTGGTTGTAGTTTAAAGGCATAGTTCACCCATAAAATTAATATTTTGTAATTATTTACTTACCCTAATGTGTTTTTTTTTTTTCTTCTTTTTTTAGCTTGACAGTCCATGGTCACTATACGTTGTTGTTGTATGAAATAGATCTATGTAAAGAATCTAAAGATCTTTTAAATTTATTTTTATTATGATTGTAGTTTATTATATTTTATAGTTCGTTAAAAATTTTTACATGTAATATTACACACGCTCAATAAATAAATATAAATTAAATACCTTATGATTATTTATTTTCAATAATAAATAATAGTCATAAATTGAAGAATCTTGCTTATGTAAGTTATATTTTATTTCTTTATTTATTTTGTGTGTGTGTGTGTTCCATGGAAAAATGGTACCATGAGAGTGGTTTGAAACAATATCAGAGTGAGTAAATAATGACAGATTTAATTTTAGGCAAACTATTTGTTTATCTAATCTGAGAGATGAGAATTCTATTTTGATGCTCTTAAAGAGGCTGAATCATTTATTGTATTATAGTTCTCTTTCTTGAGCACAACACAGACAAAAACTAATCTGTGTGTGTGGATGGATGGATGGCGGAAATATTTTGGCAGGAAGAGGGCACAGCTGTCTCCGCTAATGTCTCAGTGTTCAGAGCTTCAGGCTGAGCAAACTGTAACACATACACACACGTGCACACAGAACTGGCATACATCTGATCACTGTTTGTGCTATGTCTACAATATTACATAACATATGCTAAGCGAGACGACTCATGATCACAGTACATACAGTACCTGGAAGTGATGGAATTCCTTTTTGGTTGATAATGTTGTAAAAATAAGCAAAGATGATGCAGAAATGGAATCTTTCAAGGATTTTAAAGCATATGTGTTAAAGAGATACTCCACCCCAAAATTTAAATTTTGTCATTAATTACTTACCCCTGTTGTTCCAAAACCGTAAAAGCTTTGTTCCTCTTCGGAACACAATTTAAGATTTTGGGTGAAAACCGGGAGGCTTGTGACTGTCCCATTGACTGCCAAGTAATTAACACTGTCAAGGCCCAGATAAGTATGAAAGACATCGTCAAAAAAGATGTTACGTCAAAATTACAGTATCTCACAAAAGTGAGTACACCCCTCACATTTCGGCAATCATTTTAGTATATCTTTTCAAGGGACAGTTCTATAGAAATGAAACTTGGATATATTTTAGAGTAGTCAATGTGCAACTTGTATAGCAGTAAAGATTTACTGTCCTCTGAAAATAACTCAACATACAGCCATTATTGTCAAAAAAGCTGGCAACAAAAGTGAGTACACCCTACGTGAAAACAGCTATACGTCGTTTAACCATGCAAAGCCACATGTCCTATTCATCATGTTCATGTTTTTGTCTGCTTGACAGGACTATACCAATTTGTGTATCTTGTTTTAGAGCAGTTCAAATTTGGTGCTTTGAGTACAATTCTCTCATACTGACCACTGGATGTTCAACATGGCACCTCATGACAAAGAACTCTCTGAGGATTTGAGAATCAGAATTGTTGCTCTCCACAAAGTTCGGTAACACCCTGAAACTGAGTTACAGTACAGTGGCCAGTGGCATACAGAGGTTTTCAAGACGGGTTTCACTCGGAACAGGCCTCTTAAGGGTTGATCAAAGAAGTTGAGTCCTTGTGCTGTGCGTCAGGTGCAGAAGCTGGCTTCAAAAAACAGATGCATGAGTGCTGCCAGCATTGCTTTAGAGGTTGCAGAAGTGGAAGGTCAGCTTGTCGGTGCTCAGACCATACGCCACATACTGCAACAAGTCAGTTTGCATGGCCGTCGTCCCAGAAGGAAGCCTCTTCTGAAGGTGGCTCACAAAAAAAGCCTGCAAACAGTTTGCTGAAGACAACCTGTCCAAGAGCATGAATTACTGGAACCATGTCCTGTGGTCTGAGTCTATGGTAAATTTGTTTGGCTCAGATGGTGTCCAGCAAGTCCCAAGAAAATTGTGTCTTGCCTACAATCAAGCGTGGTGGTGGCTGCATGAGTGCTGCTGGTACTGGGGAGCTGCGGTTCATTGAGGGAAACATGGATTCCAACATGTACTGTGACATTCTGAAGCAGAAGATGATGCCCTCCCTTCAGAAACTGGGCCGAACGGCAGCTTTTCAACATAATAACGACCCCAAACACACCGCAAAGAGGACAACTGCCTTGCTGATGAAGCTGAAGGTGATGGAGTGGCCAAGTATGTCTCCAGACCTGAACCCTATTGAACATCTGTGGGGAATCCTCAGGCTGAAGGTGGAGAAGTGGCATGTGTCTAACATCCAGCAGCTCCGTGATGCCATTACAGAGGAGTTGAAGAGGATGCCAGCAACAACCTGCGCAGCTCTGGTGAACTCAAGCCCAGGAGGATTAAGGCAGTGCTAGATAACAATGGTGCCTCTACAAAATGTTGACACTTTGGACACAGTTTTGACATGTTCACTTAGGGTGTACTCATTTTTGTTGCCAGTTATTTGGACAATAATGGCTATATGTTGAGTTATTTTTAGAGGACAGTAAATTTGTACTTCTGTACAAGCTGCACATTGACTACTCTAAAATATATCCAAGTTTCATTTGTGTAGTATTGTCCTTTGAGGAGATATACTAAAATTGTTGCTGAAATGTGAGGGGTGTACTCACTTTTGTGAGATACTGTACGTCACCGTAATTTTACAAAGCTACGAGAATACTTTTTGTACGCAAAGAAGACAAAAATAACGACTTTACTCGTCTCATCTGCGTCACCCTAGCGCCATTTTGGAGAATATCCGCTGGACGCAAACTGCGTACGCTGTTCTATGTCAGCCGCACCACACGTGTGGCACGGCTGACACAGAACAGCATACGCTGTTTGCATCCAGCGGATATTCTCCAAAATGGAGCTACAGTGATGTGGAAGAGACAAATTGTTGAATAATTTTGATGTGACATCGTTTTTGACGATGTCTTTCATACTTATCTGAGCCTTGACAGTGTTAATTACTTGGCAGTCAATGGGACAGCCACAAGCCTCCCAGTTTTCACCCAAAATATCTTGAATTGTTTTCCGAAGACGAACAAAGCTTTTACGGGTTTGGAACGACATGGGGGTAAGTGATTAATGACAGAATTTTCATTTTGGGGTGGAGTATCCCTTTAAAGAATTGAATAATGTATTCAAAGATGTAGATCACTTCTTTTCTTTCTAGTCATCTGTCACATACAGCCCACTCTGCAGTGCTGAAACAACAAGTGACCACTGCAAACCCCCACTGATGCACAGAGACCTGCAGGGGAAACTCTAGCTTGGTGAGGAAGAGGTGTTTATGGCCCCAGTAGGGGGTCCTCAGGCTGGGATCCAAATACCCTAGAGCACTGATGCATGTACAGTACCATGCTGTAATAAGTGCCAGCCAACAGATTTATGCCCTGAAATATTTACACCAAAATGTCCTGTTCAGTTTCTAATCTCCCCCAATCATTCACAGACTACATTGTCAATGCTTACTCTGCTTGTTCACTGTTCCAGACCAAAGTATGCGAGTCGTTCAGAATAGAAAGTTGAGTTTTCCTAAAAGACCAAATGTGAGTTATAGAATTTTGTTTGGGGTTTCTCTCTGGTAAATGTAAAACCTGGAGTGGAGCTGAAGCCAAGTACTCATAGAATTATTTAAGATGGGAGATATAATATAGGGTAACTTGGGGTAACACTATTTTAAGGTGTCCTTGTTAACTTACTATTCAAATAACAATAATTTATGCATAATTACATGCAAATAAGTTTTCCATTGATGTATGGTTTGTTGGGATAGGGCAATATTTGGCTGAGATACTACTATTTGAAAATCTGTAATCTGAGGGTGCAAAAAAAATCTAAATATTAAGAAAATCGGCTTTAAAGTTGTCCAAATTAAGTTTCTGGCAATGCATATTACCAATCAAAAATTAGGTTTTGATATATTTACAGTAGGAAATTTACAAAATATCTTTACTTAATATCCTAATGATTTTTGGCATAAAAGAAAAATCACTAATTTTGACCCATACAATGTATTGTTGGCTATTGCTACAGATATACATGTGCTACTTATGACTGGTTTTGTGGTCCAGGATCACAAATAGTAAGTACATGTAGTTAATAGTACACTAATTACACTGTAAGGACACCTTAAAATAAAGTGTAACCTTTCTTGGCAAAGGGCCTTAACTGTCTGGTTTTTACCTTATTTTTGCTTCATCATACTGTTTCATTCTAGAACAGTAAATGTATTATTAAGAGTAGGTTTGCTAAATTGTCTAGAATTGTTGGAGGTGGAAAAAACACCCCCCCGCCTTTCACAGAAGCACACAGAATTATTTAGTCGAAATCAAGGACCATGAAAGGAGAAAATAGCACCAGCTAATTTTCCCATCTGTGCCGCTCGTTCAGGTTAAGCGGCAGGCAGCAAAAAGAGCGAGAGAGGAGGAGGTATTGGTGGAGGGGGAGTAGACGGGGGTAAAAGACTGTCGATCATAGTCTCTCCCTCCTCCTCCTCCTCCCGTTCCCCGTCGAGGCGCGCAGATCAGCGGAGCACTGAGTGGCGAGCGTGTGTAACGTTTCTTCTGACACATCAACTCCAGGACCAGAAACAAGAGTGAGACAGACTCATCGAAGAGGGAGAAATCTGAGGGGGAAAGACACATTTCAAACTATCGGAGAGTATTTATCAACCGTTCTGATTTTCCTGCGCTGATTTTTTTTTTTCTTCTTTCCTTATTTTGGTTGGTTTCTTTTTGGAAACCAGGATAGGCTACCTTTCACAACATGCTGATCGGTAAGTCAGTTCTGATAGAGATGTTGTTGTATTTGTGTTTGTGGCATATGCTGTATAAAAGTCTTAAATGTGGTAATAATAATGCGCTGAGGATGTCTTCTCGTGCCCAAACTCCTCGCGCTCTGCGCCTTCACCACCGGCACGCGCAAAGCTTTTCAGTCTAGCCTCACTCGTATTGCTTAATCGATCCGAAATTAGGCTGAAACGAAAACTTTCCAGAAAATATAAGGCAGACGATGTAGAATTTTCCAGAAGCAGAGATGCTCAAGAAGTGATTCTGTGTGTGACAGGTTTGGTTGCTCGCGACGCTGGCAGATGCGCGTGCGACTGTCATACGCGTGCCATCAAACGGCCTTCAGTGTCAGCAGAATAACTAGGATGGCGTTTTGTCCAGTCAACACCTGCAAAAGCCTGGACTTCATTTTACAAGTCCAGTATGAGAGATTTTTTTGGATCCATAATCCCGGTTTAATCGGTAGCAGGTGCCATGGTCCATAAAACACGTTTTTTACGTCTCAGTAGTGCGAGAGACAGATACAAAAAACATGAGAGAACCAGAGACGATAAAAGGAATGGTGTGTATTTTTGTTGATCTCTTATGACACGGCCGAGCGCATTGGAATGACATTAAAAAAACTTTCGCGCTCTCTCTCTTTCTCTCTCTCTCTATCTCTCTCTCTCTCTCTCGCTTGCACACTGGTCCTCATAGCAAGACAGTGAGGTATGCTACAGCAATGCAGAAATTAGCTTTATTCGTTTATGCATCGTAAAAATATGTACGATTTTATTCTGCACATTTTATGAACAAACGTGCGTTTATATATAAAAAAAAATAATAAAACGGCCTAGATGTCATTCACACGCCGCCACTGTTTTGAATTGTGTGCCGAGTACAAATTATTTATTTAAGAATGTTTTCTTTTTGATTCATGCGAAAATAAATTCTTCTATTAAAGAATTTATTCTTTAAAGTCCTCCTTTTTAAAAGCATCTTGTCTCCTCAAAGCACCTGGTGTTCCTCACAAGAGCTCAAAGCAGCGGAGCGGAAAATTAAAAATGATAAAGGATTGATCCTGCACGCGCTGAAAATGCTTTATCAATAACGCAGCTCATTTAAGGAAATCGTTCGAGTTTTCTAGTTTTCTTAGCTCATGAATTTCGTTGGGATCGAAGCCATTTGCTTATGCATTTCATCACGGTGCTTTTCTTTCTTTTTTGGGGTTTCCATTTCGCTCCATTTTTGAGTTTTTTTCTGATCTTAATTGTTTTTAATAAACTGTGTGCTTAATATAAACGTATATTTAATATTAAAAAATACAGTGTATTTTTTTATCATTTGTAGGCTCTCTGTCATTTTTGTTTTTATTTGTAAAAATGTGTTCTAATTCTATTGGAGGTTTTTTTTTTATTTCAGGTTTTTATATAATTAGAATTGATGTGTTTTAATATATTTTGTTCTAAATGTAATTTTTAATTTTAGAATACATCATTTAGATTTTTGTGAGGCTTTTGTAAATATATTGCAAGTAATATAAAAGGAAACATGAAAGATTTAAATGTCCTTCTCACCTTGCTCTCCTTGCTCTCAATTTCTCTCATTATTAGCTAGATACAAATGCCCTGTCCGCTTAGCAACACGGACAAAGGGACACACAGATGTTACACATCTATACAAAGTTACTGAAACCACAAAGCTGTTTAAATAAAGACACTTAGATTAAATCCAAGAAGATGGAGGAAAAGACAAAGAGAGGAGAAAAAAAGGACAGAAAGCTGCAGCATGAAATGGCTCCAGCGTTCACTCAGTTACTCTGAAATCAGCACACAGACGATCACCGTCAAGTGATCGTGTCTGTATGTTAACTATCCATCACCCTGCACTCAGGCGTGAATTACCTGCTAATGTGAAGACCTGAACAGCTCAGGTTATGAGGACAAAGGTCATGCCCTTGACATTCTTTAACAGTCTTGAACAATGTACATTTTATTTAAGTTACGTGCATTGACTACACCTTGACCTTCATTTTTTAGTGTTAGCTGGACTGCTCAGTATTTGATTTCTATGCTGTAGTTTTTTTTTAAACATGTCAGAGTGCTTTGCATAAATCAGCTGCTAAATGAAAAGCTCAATTTCCGTCTCAAACATTCTCCCCTATAATTGCAGAGGTGTTTGAATGTGAGTGTGCTGCTCTCTGGGCTGAAGTCACACCACAAACATTACATTTTTCGGCTCTGTTTTCTCAACCCCTCTCTCACTGTCATGGTTTCAGTTGTCGTGGCAGCGCCCCAGCCCGTGTGTGTTTGTAAGTATGGGGAATGCGGTAATGCCATCCTTTAAGTGAATGCTCTTTGCCAGCTGCATATTACTACGGCACTCAAGAAGGCCACACCGAAACACTGCAAACTCAGTGTAAGACATTTCATTCACAATTCTTGCTTTTTATTAGAAACATATCTGCAATTATGAAATTGTTAGGAACTCAATTGCTCCTGAAAAATATTAAAGATTTTTAAAGAAAAATAAATAGTCAAATTTATTATTTAAAATGTATTGTTTGTCCAGTGCATGTGCATTTATTTTGAATAATTATTGTAATCATTTTTCCACCTAATGTAGTTCATTATGCTAAAATTAGATTGATGACCGTGGCAGAAACTTAATATCAAATGTGTTTTTATAGTCATTTTACAGGGGCTTCAATCAGAATTTAGAATTTGATTCATCTGTTTTATAATAGAGATTTGATCCAAAACCTAGCACCGTTCTTCAAAAACCTGCTGTGCTTCTATCACAGATATTCGCTGCAGATTTGCCATTGGAAATTCAGACACTGCGTCACCTTTTCATTTTCTGATCTTTTTACATTCTGGCCTTCAGCATGGCCTCCAAATATTTACCACCCCGCATTTATCAGCCCATGACGCAGTGCACTGATGCAGCATTTTATGGCGACGTCCAGAGTGAACGGTCTGAAAGCCACGTTTCTTTGTAAGATTCTGCGTTTCGGCTCGCCGGAGCCTCTCCTTCGGTAATGGTGGTTATATTCAACTCATCTATTTAGTGACGCAGTGAATGCACGTCTGCTCCCTGTAGAACAGCGAATGAGTGACAGGGCGAGTCATTAAAATGAAATGACGGCATGGGCTTGATTGGCCTGTCAGTACGTTTGATGTGCTCATGTGTGTGCGTGTGTGTGTGTGTGTGTGTGTGTGTGAGCGAGTGTGTGACAATGACAAGAGGGTAAGGCATATGCTCTCAGCAGGGGTTACAAGACGAAAAATGACCGTCTATGAATGTGTGTTTGTGAATGTTTATCAAAACAGGCTGAGAGTGAGTGTATGTGTACAAAGGAGATGGTCTTTGTCAATGCGCTGAGCTGTTGTTCTAAACACAAACTCGCCCTGCACTTGACTTCATGACCCAGAGAGAGAGAGAGATGCAGGATGAAACAGGGATCGTTGAGTCTGAATTCACCTGAAATGGACAGAAATTTGCTCTCTCTCTGATTAGAGTGTGACAATATTTTGAAGCAGCTCAGTACTGCTGCAACCCACCCATAATCTTTCTACCCACACAACTTGCTTTTCTTTAGCTTCAGTCTCTCTCTCTCTCTCTCTGTCTGTCTCGTTGAGTAAATACCTTCTATTCCCGTTCCTTTATGAGGAAGCTGATAAGGAATGTCTTTCATCCAGAGTAGATCGGCTTCTTCCATCCCAGCTTAAGAGAATGTGTGTGTGTGTGTACGCCCATGTGCGCAAAGTGATTTTAGGATTAAGTTTTTCCTGTAGCCCTACCACAACAATAGTGTCTGTCTGTGTACTTTTTGTGTGCTTGTTTTGTGTGTATGTCTACTCTATAAATGGAGCTGCAATAATGGAGTGGTTCAAGATTTAGCTTGTACTTGCTAGAATGACCATCATGTTTTAAGATAGAGTGGCTGAATTAAGCCAGATGTTAAACTGACCATAAAACAGCATCAGAAATTTATTTAAATTCTGTAATGTGACATATTTCCATGTCCAACAGAATATTTGGTAGAAAATGATGTAGGGCAGAACTTGACTTTTTTTTTTTCTTTTATAATTTAATTGGATTGCTTTTGTGTTGTAATGATTTTATTGGTCCATGATCTGCGCGGCCTTGGTGCATCAGGCAGCATTAAGGCAATAAGCCAGCATTTATTTGATCAAAGACACAGTAAAGCATTAATACTGTGTAATAATATATTACGGTATTTAAAACAAGTGTTTTCCATTTTAATATATTTAAAAATTTGTATTTATTCCTGTGATGGCAAAGCTGAATTTTCAGCATCATTACTTCTGTCTTGGGTGTCACTTGATCCTTCAAAGATAATTTGAATATGCTGATTTGGTGCTCAAGAAACATTTATTATTATTACCAATTTTTAATACAGTTGTATATTATTGTGGAAAGCGTGGTACATTTTCTCAGGATTATTTAAAGAATGGAAATTTCAAAAGAACAGCATTTATTTAAAAACATATTTGTTTTGTAACAATGTGAAACTTGTACTTTCACTTTTGATCAATTTAATGCATCCATGCTAAATAAAATTTTCTGACTCCAAAGTTTGAATTTTAATGTTTAATATTTAAATCACATTTCATTTAATGTTGTTTTAATACCTAAATTTAAAGTCAGTATGAAATTGCATTTGCAACCCATTTTACTTCCAGAATGTTGCTGTGCTGGATTTCTGAATTATACTAAAAATGTAGAGTGAGACGAAATTTTATCTATCAGGAATTAATTCGATTCTAGTGGATGTTTCATACCAGAATAAAGCAAGGCCTGAAACCTGAAAGTAAGGATGCAGTCAGTTATGGAGGGGAAAAATGTCCCAAGGATCAGGCCATGTTTATTTGAGCCTCTACCTGCTGGGACCTGAGATGGTGGATGAGACGTGGAGGCTGAAGGTCAAGTTCTCCCTCGAGAGCATCTATAATTTGCTATTATTGCCGTCGCCTTTATTACGTTAATGTTAATCTGCATTAAATTACTGTGTTGATTATTGACAGGTTTTTGGAAAGGCTGCATTGCTACAATAGCTTGCTTAAACGTAATTGGCTATTGGTTAAAATTATTTATTTTGAAAAGGCACATCTTTTCAGAAGTGAAAAACATTTTGTTTTAATTTGTATATATTTTGATGAAACATAATGAAAACTGGTTTTCTCTTTTGAAAAACATACACTGATAAATTGTGAAATTAAGCATAGCATGTGCATTATGAAAATAAATAGAGTAAATGTATTTTTCATGCTGACGCCAGCTATGTTTTTTTTCTGTGAAAGCAAATGGATTGTGTGTTGTAATGTCAGTTTGTTGTCCCAGTGGTCACATCGAGCTGCTCACAATTATATTGACACATTTAAAAGTGGTTCCTGCCAGTAGTTTTTTGTCACCTTGTCAGTTCTTTTTCCCTCACACAAGTGAGCAAGTCCTCAGCGCCAAATCATTTATCCTCTTGCTTCGTCTCTGCAGTGGGAGCCATTTTGGTGCCACAGTTTCGCTGTAGTAACTGAGCCCAGAGGGGGCAACAGAGAAACCGCAGGACCAGCTTGAGCCAGCGTAACAAAAATAGTACCCCCCCGTCCCCGTCCTCCAGGCCAACTGGCCTTTTTGGTTCCTCTCGTCGCTGATGGGAAGGTGACTTTGGCGTGCAGCCACTGTTATCTCTGCTCTGCCTTGACTCGTAGTGATCATTGAGGTCATTAAGGCAGGAAGAGGTCTAACTGCCCCCCTACTGGACACAGTGGTGCCAATGTTCTCTAAAGGCCCTTTAAAGTGGGGGTGTTGAGTCCAGCCAGTTCTCCTTGAGTGCTAATAGCCCATGTATGCACATTGCGCACACACACAGAAGGATCAGAAAGTGGAAGGGCAGGGTTGATTGGGGGTAATTTGGGGATTTTGGAAGGGCAGCTATTTCGACTACAAATGTCCCTGGAGAGAAAGAGGGGAGGAGGGAGAGGGAACAACAGGGATAACACACACACACTCACACTCTGTCATGTGCGCGCACACACACAGCATTGTTTTGTTGTGTTGGCCACATTGATACATGGGTGCACCGTGGGATGCTGGAGGTGTGTGCGGTGGCCTAGAAACATCATCACACCCGTGGCTCCGGACAGGAGGGAGAGGGGGGTCTGGAGAGGTAATCCTGTCTTTAGGCTCCTACAAAGAAGGTCAGTACTGCCCATGGGCCCATCTTCTCCTCTCATCATTTGCTCACTCCTCATGTTGTTCCAAACCCATAAGGTTTCTTTCTTTTGTGGAACACCAAATGAGATATTTGAAAGAATGTTCATGCTGCTCTTTTTCCATATACATCTGTCATAACTGGGAAAATGTAAAGTAAACGTAAATTTTCATGATATTTTCAACATTTTCATGACTCTAAAACTAACTTAATGGCCACAAATTAATTGTAATTTTAGAAACACTATATATTATAAAACTATAAAACTATGAAAATGCCACTAGATTGCAACAACACTAGACTGAGAATAATTCAACTGAGACTGAGAAATTTAAAGCTGTTAAACATTTTGATACTACCATTCAAAAGTTTGGGGTTGGTTAGTGGGGTTGAACAAAATTAACACTTATATTCAGCAAGGATGCATTAAATTGATCAAAAGTGACAGCAAAGATTTATTTTAATGTTACGAAAGATTTCTATTTCAAGTAAATGCTGTTCCTTTGAACTTTCTGTTCCTCATTGCATCCTGAAAAAATGTATCATGGTTTCCACAAAAATATTTAACAGAACAGAATTAATAATAATGATTTTTGAGCACCAAATCAGCATATTAGTATCATTTCTGACACTGAGGACTGAAGTAATGACTGACAAAAATTCAGCTTTGTCATCACAGGAATACATTACTTTTAATAGAAAACAGTTATTTTAAAATGTAATAATAAAGAATCTAGAAAACAATTATAGAGTGAAATCTAATGAAAACTAGACTTAAAGGGGTCATATGATGCTATTTTAAAGATCATTATTTTGTGTATTTGGTGTAACAGAATATGTTGACATGCTTTAATGTTCAAAAAACACATTATTTTTCAAATACTGTACATTATTGTAGTTCCTCTATGCCCCGCCTCTCTCAAACGCGTCGTTTTCTACAAAGCCCCTCCTTCCGACAAGTGCAGTCTGCTCTAATTGGCCAACTGACACAGTGGATTGTGATTGGCCGAACACCACAAGCACGCGTCGGAAATGTAACGCCCCTAACCATAATCAGGAGCTTCAGCTTTCAAGTTAGTTTTATCAGTTCAAGCCCGAAAGGGGAACAGAGTCGCGTGACAGACAGTGATGACGCTCGTATGTATTTGCAGTACACAAGATTTCTGACGGGCTGTACACTCCGCTGTGATGTGACCCTGTTCCCCTCACACACACACTCACACACGACGTGTTATGTGCAAAACTCCGCATTTGAACAGTCAGTAGCAAATACTTGAACTAATAACAAAACATACTTACAGTCACTGATTCAGAAGCGCTAGATTGTCATAGCAAAGTCGGAATTGACTTTTTTTTTTAAATAGCCTTTGTGCATAGCCAGCCTTGTATTCGACTAGGTTCATGTAACTGTCGTCCATAAAATGCGTTTGGGTTGGGTTTGGCTTTGAGACTTTTTCTTTGCAACTTTAGGGATCTCATCTATGCACGAACAGCTTGTAACACTCCAAAGAGAAAGGAAAACTTGAAATCACATCATATGATCCCTTTAAAAAAATAATAATTAAAAAATGAATGAAAGAAAAAATTATTTTTGTCTCTTTGGAGTTTGGTGGGCCATTTCATCTTTCATTGAATAAAAAAGCAGTGTGAACATTCTTTAAAATGTCTCCTTTATTTTCCATAGAAAAAAAGTCCTACTGCAAATGTTTGATTTCTGGTTGAACTAACCCTTAAAGGGTTAATTGGTTATCCTTTCTTCACAAATCTGTGCGTTTTAAAAGCATGACTAAATCTTTAAGACAGAAAAGTAATTAGCCAGCTAGTCACTTAGGATGTAGTCTAGTTTAATGTCTGGTTTAAGTCAGCTAAGCCTGTAAGCCTCTTAGTCTGGAGATGGCCTGATTGGCTTAGTTTTGGATCTGATAAAAATCAGTCTGTGCTAGTTATGCAATCAAATATGATATTATCCATGTTTGATGTGTTTAAATGCATGCTTATGAGTGAGCGAGAGCAAGAGAAAAAGATGAAGAATGCAACCGCTTAGATCTAACCGAGTCTGTTACATGGAAGGTCATTTCACTTAACGTGCTGGGGAATATATTTCCTGTGAGATACACCAAGGCTACAGAAGAATAGAGAGGGCGAAAAGGAAACTCTGATGTTGTGTGTGTGAGAGAGAAAGAGAGAAACACAGCATCTTCTATCACTAGTGAGCATTGTATTGGCTCTGATGCGCTCTGTCTGCCCAAATCTACTGCCCGAAGGTGAAGTCAATGCATCACCTTGACAATGTTTGTGTGTGTGTGTGAATGTGCACACATATGCATGTGTGTTTTTTATATCTATGTACATGTTTAACCTTCATGTTCACAAGCTTGACTTTTGATGTTTGAGGTCCCTATGGAAGCTGTTTCTGCCATGGAATAAAAAAAAAAAATTAAATATATGGAAAGGTTGTTGCAACTTTTTATCTCACAATTCTGACTTTTAAACCTAAAATTGCAAAATACACTTTTAGACATTTCAAAGGGTTTTTACAGTAACTTACTGGCAACACTGTTGTAAGTTACTGTAATTAAGATTTACAGTTGCAAACTGTACTGTTTTACAGTAAATTACTGTAAAAGATTAATATAGATTTCATTAGATTTTATCATTTTTATATAGAATTCATTTTATTTTTACTCTACATAGGTACTACTGGCATTCAATTAAAAAAGACAATAATTACAAAATATCAAATTCTTTATTTAAAACGTTGTATGTATACAGTAACACTTAAAAACACAGTCTTCTGATGCTGGAACAGTGCATCTTCACCATTTCTCCTGTCTTAGGACGTTTTGCAGTGCATTATGTTGTATCATCTGGAATTATCTTCACAAAATCATAATCTGCAAAACCCAGGTGCTGCTCCAAAACGTGGCCACCACCTTTGCTCACCATCCACTTTGTTAGTGACAGAAATGTCTTCTCTGAAAAACAAGAAGTAGAAATGACACACTTTTAAAAGGCAAACCCCACATAAAATAAACAAACCTCTCAAAACCATAGTTGTTCTCTTAATTATCTAGATTAATTATCAGTCTCAGGGTGGCTGGCATGCTCATGTCTTTCTTGATGCTTCATTGCAGTTGCCTTTAAAACACAAATACAATAAAGTGCAGTAAATCTTCAATTCTATTAAAAAATATAACAAACTAATTCTGAAACTAGAAAGGCAGCTAGCCATAAAACTTGTTTAACTTAGCTAACATATGATTTTATTTTCTCAATAGGCTACAGGTCAACATTAACTACTAACACCTGAACAAAATTTCACATTAGTTAACTTAACTCGTTAAAAATAATTTTTAATTCAGTAACTTAATTCAATAAGCTGACAAAAGTCGTTTGAAACGACAGCGCAGTTTACCATAGTAAAAATGACTGCAGATGTTCTCTGGAGCTCTTCCACTCATCCCTGGGCAAAACCCGCGGTGCTGCCCCGCTGGATCCGTGTCCTGAGTCCTCGGACTCGTAAAGACAATATAGAACCCATTATACTATCTACAGTGGATGCGAACAGAAAAGTGATTGAAATGAGAAAAATAAAACAACCTCAATAGAATGGCACCAAAGAGCCCGTTACGGCAAATACAGTAGTATACAGCAATTTTAGAAAAATACAGTAAGTCTCTGTATTTGGGGTTTGATGTCACAGAAAATTCCCATGATGCAAAGTGTATTATAGTTATTTACTGTAAAGGGAATTTGCAGTATTATACTGGATGATATACAGTAAATAACTGTAGAAATTACAGAAATGTCTAACAGTGTATAAAAAGTCAGAATTGTGAGATAAAAAGTTGCAATAACCTTTTTTTCTTTTTATTTCTGTGACAGAAACAATAACAAGATGAGATGTAAACTCAGAATTCTGAGAAAAGAGTCAGAATTGTGAGATGTAAACCCAGAATTGCAAGATATAAAAAACTCATAATTGTGTGATCAAAATGTTGCAATTATGTTTTTAATTTTTTTATTTCTGTGGCAGAAAGGGGCTTCCATAGGTCCCAGATGTGATGTCCATATAAAATTAAAAACAATAGTATGAGCTTATTTTCACTTCAGATTTGTGTGTGTTCCCCTGACCTAATCAAAACGTAATAGTCAGATATGATTAAACCTTTACCCCTATGTTTAACCAGAGTTTATGTACACGTTTCAGAAATGTGTCTGGTTGTAATGCTAGTACCATGGTTTTTACTTAAGAATAATTTTGACCCCAAATTTGAGGTTAAACTTGAGTGACTGATGATTAATCAGCACTATGATTGGCAGATCACTTTATTACCAATACAATAGATAATGGCAGACATATACGTGAGTGTGTAAGTGTGTATTTGCATCTCTATGCTGTGTTGTCCTGCTGAGGGCTTTTACCTGTTTGTCTGGATGAATCATGCATAATGCAACAGCTACACACTAACACCACAGCACTCACAGGCCAGTCAGTGGATACATACAGTGTGTGTGTGTGTGTGTATTATAATCACTAGGGCTGGGTGATATAAAGAATATGATTTTGCTGGTGCTAATATGTTTGAGAATATCAGGATGATTTTAATGCGCTTTAATGATTTTAAACATTTCAGAGAAGTTGTTATAACTGATCGTTTCAGTAAATCGATTCAAAACTCTTCAGAGATTTGTTCCAATGTTTTAGTGAGAATGTATAATGCAGTCTAAAATTTTGAGAGCATATTGGAAATCTTAAAATAAAACTTTATTTTTATTCAAATATAAAAATCTTTAAATCTGTAAACAAACAACAACAAAGCATCAATAAAAGTAAAACAAAGAATTATGACATAAAATTAATAATATGTTGAATTCTGCACTTTTAGATCTTGATCACGTGAACTTCTTTGTACAAAAGATTGGATCTTCTTGCTTCCACTGAAGCACGTTTTTTACTTAAATTGTTATGCTAAAAAAATAATTTTTAATAAAATGTATTAAAATTAAATGTATTAAAAAAATTTATTAAAATGACCCTTTATGTCATTTTAGATGAAATACATATTGTGATATTTATCAAATGTCATCTAAAGACAGTGAAATAGCAATTGAAAAGCAATATTTCAGTTATATCACCCATCACCACCAATATAATTTTACTCATTTATGCAGCTTACAGCTAAAAAAGGCTATGCTTTTTTTTAACATTCAGTACGTTCCTCCTGTTTCAAAAGAGAGAGCGAGATCAGGATAGAGGAAGAGAGAACAGAGAGATGGACAGATAAGAGCGAAATGAATGTCAGAAGTGTTACGCTTTGTGCGGTGCTTCAGTTAAATCACCAAAAGGCTGTTTAATAAGTCGACATGTCTTCAGTTAGCAGAGGGACCGCGGGGACCGTTTATAGCGGCGCGCGCTTGATGTCACGAGGGGGAGGACGGTAAATGAAGTCGCACAGATGTGCTTGTGTAGATTAATGTCTTCATTGAGCTGCCATTATTTGGCATGACGCATGAGGCTTATTTAAAACAATTACAGACCACTGCTGCCAAATTCAGCTCCCAACTCATTTGCCAGGCTCTCTGATAAAATGCGAAAGCAGCCTAAAAAAAAACACATTCACACGCAGGAAATAGGGTGAGTGGGAAGGGACATTTCAATGACATTATGTCCTTCAAGAGGTGCTGCATCTATTCAACCGGTAAATAGATATGCAAAAAGATTAAACTGAACACCTGCTTACTAATGAACCACAATGCTGTTCGAGAGATAGATGGAGAGCGACCCAAAACGACGGGTACAGATACATAGATATCACTGTATCTAGCCCTCTGCCTGTGTGACACATTTTCCGCCATTTCCGCCGTACATTTGCATTTGCGTTCACGCTCTCTGTAGATACATTCTTAGCGGAGCACTATAGAGGTTGAATAATGAGATTTTAAAAACACTTTTCCTTATCATGCTGCTGCAGTCTTCCACTGCATTAACGTCAGGCGCGTCTAATCTCTCTCGCTAAGTCTGGGGGGGTGTATATACGTTGTGCTTTTCTTCAGTAAGGTGTTTAATCATGTAATAAGTAATGCTTATTTTGAATTCACAGCTCTTAAGTGGCTGCTGACACAGGAAATGACTTCATTTAAACAGGAAATGAACTCAACTAAGCTTCTGTCACTCCACAACACTTCATAAGTGGCTGCGATTGAGCGTGTGTTGAGGTTTCTGTGTGTTAAAAGAAAGAGACAGACAGACAGACAATGAATGAAGGGGATGGAGGGAAGTTCTTTTCATGTACGATGTGTATAAAATTCATTATATTACAAAATACCATACCATAGTGGCATTTATTTTAACATGGCATTACTTTGCTGTTTTTTATTTACTGCAACAAAATTCATACATGTTTAGGTGTGATTTAAGCATCCAAATATTTTGGGGTCACTGTGTATTAGTGTAGTATGTAATATGTATATTTAAAGAAAAGTAAATTCAAACAAATAAATAAACAAATAATTTTGCAATGTACTTTGAAAGAATATTATTTGTTCTAATAATAATTTAATTTTAAAAAATATTATTATTATGAATAATATTAATAATAAAAACAATAATAGATTAAGAATGTTTTTACAATGGCAATTTTTACAATTTTACAATTTTTACAATATTATTATCATTATTATTATTAAGAGTACTTAGACACATTTGGACACTTAAGCCACCCTTAAAAATTTATTAAACAGCATTTTAAAAAATTGTACCATTATTAATTTGAATGTAATTATATTATTAAAATTAATAATTAAAATAATTACTTGAAAAAGAATATTTCCCACAATCAGTAGTTCTGATTGATTATGATTCTATTGGTTGTAATAAATGCTGTCTCTTCTAATTTCACAGTTTTTAATAGTGCTTTTTAAAGAGAGAAAAAAACTATATAGTACAAAAAAGAGCAAAACCCTTTTTAAAGAACATTGTCTTATCAGTGTAACAACTGCACAGCCTTTGGCAAGATTTTGCTGTCGCTATCAGTCCGCTCTCTCAGCACACACACACACACACACACACACACACACACACACACACACACACAGTGTGATTGAGATAAGAAAACAGCATGCGCTCTCCCTCTGCATATATTCACCCTGCAGTCATGATGCTCACAAATAAGAACATACTTCCTCTCTATTTCTCATTGCTTTCCTTGTGTTTTTTCTTCCTCATCTGCATGGCGCTTTGTTCCATGTGCCACTGTGGTTTACAGAAGCGTAACAGATGAATGAGTGTGATACTTTGATTTTATATTTATGTCCTGCAATTCCTGCTCTTTATCAATTTGATATTTGCAGTCGTGTACCAAACCTCTCACCCTCCCTTCCTTCAGCCGGACTCTCTGGGGGAAAAAGAAAAAAGGAGTAATTTATCACTGTGCAGCCTCAGGGTGTTTAACACACACTTGCACACACACACACACACACACACACAGAAGCCTTAGGCTTTATTGTTCCTTTGTGGCAGATGGGTTGCCCGCTTTGCACCATTGGTTTTGATGATGCTCTCCCTCTCTGTCTCTCTCTCTGGAATGCACACACTTACACACTTGCACACCTACTGAAGAGCCTTTATTTGACAGTATGGCACATAAAATGTGTTTTTTGGGGCCATATGGTCTGCAGTTATTGAATGGACAATAAGTTAGTAAACTCTCCATATAGAGAGTTCTATATTTCCTTAGACGTTTTCTTTTTTATGCGCGTGTGTGTATGTGTGAGAGAGTTATGGGTGTTTTAGAATGATTTTTATTGTTTCTAATTTTGTGTTGATTTTAATTTTAGTTGTAAATAGAATTTATGATGTTAATGATTAATGAAGGACATTTCTACGCACAGCACTCTACACTTGAGGCTCCTAGTCACGCTCAAACATTCTGGCTTCTGATCTTATCATTTAATCACGTCGTTTATTGTCTCCTTTGGGCTCGCTAACACTATTTTCGATTCTGATGCAGTAGCAGTTTGTACAGGTTACATTAGAAGTACATTCACACCGCAGGCGTCACGAACGAATAATATTCACCTGCCTTGTTTAATTCGCAAACAAGCTCTCTGCTGAATTTTGACTGAACGCAGTGGAAGATTGCTTATTGTAAGGAAAAAACATTAAGCTATTCATCTTTGTATTCAAATTTAATTTGCTGTGGTGAGACGCAACGTGGAGACTGAAGGAAGTGCTTTATAAGCATTTTGATGCTTTTTGTTATGAAATAGAGCAGAGCGACAGATCTTTTGAGCTGAAAAAAAACATACATGTAAAATATATAATCAGTATATAATATAAATACATTATATATTTGATTTCTTTTGTATAGCACAGAATGAAGAAAACATTATGGATATCGTGTTTGCTGAATATACCCAAAAGGCACATAAATTCATTCCAAGTATGTCCAGTAAACTGGTTTTTAATGCAGCTGAGGCAGAAGCACTGTGTCGGCGCCTTCTGGATCCAAGCAGAGAAGATGATAAGACGTTATTAAAAGAGGCTCTTATTTTGAATGGCGAATAGGCCTTTCTTAATGAACAGGAAAGAAGCTCAGACAACATTCTTTTTCTCATGCTTTGCACCTCGCTTTCTCAAATGTATCAGCATATGCTTTTGCAAATGTATCAGCTAGATAGATAATATGCAACTGACAGAATCTCTTGTGTATAATATTGCACATGCAGATTTGAGATATATCGAGTATTCAAAGTCGCTTTGAACATAAATGTAGATCAGTCAAGGTCAAACATGCTCTTAGAAATTTGATCCTTGTATCTTTTTTGTGCAAGTGGTTTCAGTAATATTCTTCTTGTATTCAGTATGTGCATTACTGTTTAAAAGTTTGGGGTCAGTAAGATTTTTTTTAAGAAATTGTTCTGTTTATTCAGCAAGAATGCATTAAATTGATCAAAAATTACAGTAAAAATGTATAATGTTTTGAAATATTTCTATTTCTAAATTATGTTCTTTTTGCAGATGAGTAGAGCTTAAAACAACATTAAATGAAATGTGGTTTAATTAAACATTAAAATAAACATTACTAAAATTACATTTTAAAATATATGTATTAAATAGAAAAGTCATTTACAAATTGCAATAATATTTCACAATGTTAAGGTTTTACTGTATTTTTGATTAAATAAATGCAACCTTGTTGACATAAGAGACTTCTTTCAAAAACTAAAAAATCTTACAGACCCCAAACGCTTAAATTTTACGTTAATGGTTTGTGAGAGGCTATTTGGAGCGTGCACACATATAAAATGTTATTTTGAGACTGGCACATTCGTACATTCACACGCACACAAAAGCACTTCATTAAATTGAGATTTCTGGGTAGATTTAATTCGGCATGAGTGAACACATCATGATGTTTCATTAGCCATTATTATTCACTCACATGTGAGTTTGGACACGCACTCACCAACACACTCGCGCACACACACACACGCACACACACACACACACACACACCAACACACTCGCACACACACACACACACACACACACACAGCCAGAGACCCCTAATTACGTACTTGATTCCATGTAAGCTGGCAGGTGAACTGCAAAATGAACAGGCACACAAAAAATAACAACAAAGGAGGAGAGGAAGGCAGAAAAAAGAGGGAACGGAATAGCTCTCTTTTTTTTACTCTCTGATCCTTAATTGATCAAATCTTTTCTCATTATGCTCATCGTATTACATGTGCATCATCAGCCAATCAGATCTCCTGGTTTTAAAGGTCAGTGTTGGGTGACCTCTGTGTTCTGGAAGGTTATTCATGCTGCAACTAATTAATTCTGCTTGTTTCTGTTCCTCTCTGACACGCGGCTTCAGCAGAGCCTACAATCATTCCATCATTTCCTCTCTCATTATGTTCTTCATGCGCTGTTACGTCTAATCAAAACCGGCACGCTCGTCCTTTAGGATTGTTCTCTTGAAAGGAACAGAGAGAGAAGAAGTGATGTAGGGAAGGAAGGACAGAAAGTGAGAAAGAAAGACATGCAGGTCAGAGAGAGGTAGAAGGAAAGAGAAGGAGAGTGAATTGAAGAGATTCGGGAGTGAGTCCTGATTGTGGTTGCTGAAGGGTTTCGACAGACTGGTGCAGAGAAGAAAGAGAGAGTAAGGATTTGATTGAAATGTGTTTTTTGTGCAGCCTTACAGAACAAGAGAGCACCTGACTGCAGATTATTTCTTTATTTATTTGGACTTTTTTTAAGGAAGGAGGCATCTGACAGGCCTGAGGAATGGAAAGGCGCACACAGGGATGCTTCCTGTCATGTAGCGTTAGGGCTCATGTTCCTTCACTGTATCTGAGTGCAGCCAAGTCAATCCCTTGATACCAGCAAATGAGATTCACAACCGCTCGCACTTAATTAACTATTAAGCCCACTTTACTTCTCTATTTTTATTTCTTCAGCTACAGTAAGTTCAGCATTCATCCCTGTTTCATTATGTATCCCTCTTATATCTCATCTTACTGGTATATGATTTAGTGGTTGACTGATATGAGTGTTTTAGGATGGTTAATGGCTGATAAATATATACATGATATAATAAGTCAATGCTTATTTATGTGACACTTTTTAAGCAGCAGGAGTTGACTTGAAGTACTGTTTAATATAAAAAAAGTAGTAACACAAGGAAATAAATGTCAAACACAAATGTATTTGATTAAAAATACAGTAAAAAGTTAGTGCTATAAAAATTGCCATTTGAAATAACTTTGTATTTGAATATATTTTCAAATGTAATGTATTCCTATGATTCAATGCTGAATTTTCAGCATCTTTACTCCAGTCTTCAGTGTCACACGATCCTTCAGAAATCAGTCTAATATGCTGATTTGATGCTCAAGAAACATTTATTATTATTATCAATGTTTAAAGTTGTGCTGATTAATATTTTTGTGGAATCCATGATGCATTAGTTTTCTTAGATTCTTTGATGAATATAGTTCAAAAAAACAGATTTTATTTGAAATATAAATCTTTTGTGACATTATAAACGCCTTTATTGATTAGTTTAATTCATCCTTTCTGTATAGAAGTATTCATTTCTTTCCAGTTTTTTAATAAAAATGTATTTATTTATTTACTCCTTAATATTATATACTTATGTCATAATGATTTTATAATAATAAATATTACATATTATATTTTATATGAGAAAATAATATTATTGACTCAAAATTTGCTCACAATGTTTTTTTTTTGTTTTTTTTTTTTTTGCCGAGCAGGCAAGTGCTGGTAATATCTAAATGTTAATTATTGTCTCATAATGATCTTAGATGCTATATTTCTAAATGGCAATTATCGGCTCATAATTATCTTAGATGCTATATTGGTCTGCCACTAATATACTTGGTCATCAGTTATTTAGAAAGCCACCAAGATATCCAATTGTGGTTCTTTATCAAATCTTGTAACCATTTGGTCACCGCTGAGGAGCTAAACATCAGCAGATCTCTGGTCCAACCCATGTACTGTCTGAGCTGGTCCTGCTGGACTGACCAGGCCCGAGCTGAATGTTTGTGTGCTTATTAAAGGGCTCCAGTGCGACCTGACACACACTGCAGCTAAACACTATGCGCTCGTCTCAACAGCACAGAATGCAGCTCTCTCTTTGTCACTTTCTCTCGCATCACAGACACATACAAATAGGCAAGCACAAATAAAACGAGATATACATGTGCATACACACAAACACACACGCACATGCCTGTCACCCTCGGTTTCGTCTCAAGATGGACTCAGGCAGGGTTTGCTGCTGCAAGGTTTGTTTGTGAGTGTGTGTAACACTGAGCTTAGGTTGTGTGTGCGGTACATGCTGTAGGCTTGTGCGTTATGTAAATGGAATTGGGATGTCGGCAATGCCTTTATCCAAACTCCAAAAACCACACACACACACACACTCGTACATACTTTCACATGTACACATATTAAAAAACATGTGCAGTGGGGTCCAAAAGCCACATTTGAAATTCTGGGATTCAACATTTTAAACCTGGAAATAAACCCAATTTTGAAGTTTTTGAGAAAAAATAAATAAATAAAGGCGTGTTTTGTTGTGAAACATTTTTGACATTGATCGTGTGACACTGTACAGACAGTCAGATGTTATTGCTTTTATTAAAGCTCAAGATGCCTCTCGGATCATCTCAACTCATGATGGAGAACATGATCATCAGATCTGATGCAAATATGTGGCGTATGCAGTTCAAGTGCAGGATCCCACTGTAAACAATATCTTGCAAAAGTTTGAAGTCAGTAAGATGTTTTAGAAGAAATGTATACTTTTGTTCTGTTGTTTACTTAAGCATCAGATCATCATATTAGAATGATTTCTGAAGGATCATGTGACACTGAAGACCAGAGTAATGGCTGTTGAAAATTTTGCTTTGTTATAACAGAAAATTACATTTTAACATTATATTAAAAAAGAAAACAGTAGTGTTAAATTTTACTGTATTTTGATTAAATAAATGCAGCCTTGGAGAGCATAAAACAATTATTTAAAAAACATCACCGACCCCAAACCTTTGAATGGTAGTCTTTTCACAAGCATTTAGATTTAAATATATAAAATGGATGTGTGAGGAAGTGAGTGTTGAAACAAAAGAGCAAATGAGGAAGGAATATGTGATGTGACATAGAAACACAGTGAGAGATGCCAGCTGGACTCTGCACTGATTTTGTGGCTATGTTTGAGAGGAAGAGAGAGAGATGGAGGGAGGGAGATAGACAGAGAAGCAAGAGCAGCGGATTCTGCTAATTACAGCTCTCTGGAAATCATAATTACGCCTTTCAAATGTTGTCAGGAAAGAGAGAGGGGAAAAATCTCGTCTTTCTTTTTTGCTCAGTGTTTTGTGGTCCACTACATTCAAACACCAGCATATACTGGTGGCACCATCTGAATTCAAAGCTTTATCTGTTTGAGGCCAAGAGCATGTGTGTGACATTCATTGTGTGGATGAGGGTATTTCTGGTTGAATATTGCGTGTGTATAACCACTTGAAAAATAAGTCTGCCTTTTTAGGGCGTGCTGGTCATTTATTTTGAGCTCCATTGAATTAGACAGATTACACACTGTCACAGAGACATTTCTTTAGAACATGAAAATGTGATGGAATGAGGTTGCATGAGGCTTTAGGACTGAAGTGTCCTCACTGAAACATCTCTGAAGTGCTTTGTGTATAAGTTTTGAAGAAATAGGAAAGTAAAGAGAGAGTTCACCCAACAATGGAGATTCTGTCATAATTTACTCACCCTCGTATCGTTCCAAACCCACTGGACTTTTTATCTTCATTAAAACAAAAATGTGCAAAAATGCCTAGTAGTCTGTAGAACTTGGTATCATCTATATTCGAATATAAGTTTAGGCAGTTATTCAGTGATAATCTCTATTCTCTGGTAATCCCTATATGCACATATCAGATTGTGTTGTGATCAGTTATGAATGGAAGAAAGGTATGGAAGAAACAATGATATTTGACATCAGACCAGTGTTATTTTAGAATTATTCATGTTCTATTATAGTATGTAATAGTGTATACTAAGTTCATTGATATTTTTAATATACATATATGAACATATACTGTATACATACATATATGAAGAGTTTATTTGCCAAAACAGATAACGTTTTTATTAATTTTCATAAATCATGTTTTTTTATTGTATCATGTTTTTGTTGTGTTTTATTGTGTTAGTTATAGCTGTATTTATTTATTTATTTTTTGTTATTACTATTTAATCAAAACAACCCAACTGCAGTTTGATTGATATTAATTGGAATGCAGGATAAAAAAACATGATTTTTGAATATTTTTAAAAACGGACTTATCTGTTTTTGCTAATGAACTCTTGAGTGGACATTATCAGTGGGTAATGTTTAAATTTTTGACTTTTTTAGACAATTTTAGTATGGCTTAAGGAGACTTTTAATATAGAGTCACTTGGTCACTGTTCACGTTCATTGTATAAAAAAACAGCATGAACGTTCTGCTAAACTTCTCTTTGGAAAATCACACAGATTTGGAAAGACATGAGGCTAGATGATATTTTTGACACTTCATTTGGCACTATATGAATTTTGTACACTAAGCCCTAATCCTGACAGTTTGAGCATATCTGTGTGTGTGTGTGTGTGTGTGTATAGTGAAGCACTGGCTGTGTGTTTACTCGCTCTAATAAATTGTCAGGGCTATGATTAATGTTGCACTTCTGTGAGTTGAAAGCATCAGTACTCTCTCTCTCTTTCACACACACACACACACACACACACTGAAATGTGACAGTTTGACGTAGAATTAAATGACTGATATCAGGCCTCCATGGAGTGTGTGTGTGTGTGTGTGTGTGTACACTACACTGATTGATCTTTGTGGTAGGGTAAGTATCTATACGCTCCTAGATTTCAGATTCAGCCAACTGGAAAATGAGAAACCTCTACATCCCTGCTCCATTAGAAACATGATATCCCTGTAGACACGCACACACCCCATTAAAAATCCCATATCCCATGGTGTCCATTTCACTGAGTGAGACACAGCCAATGTGGTCCAGTCCACACCCGATCAGTCAGATTAACAGTATGTGTGTGTGTTTATATGTATGCATTATTAATGTGATCAATGCCTTTTCTCATTGTATTTATCATTATTTATCCTAACAAACACTCATGTGGTTATAGAACAATCTGAAGAGCAATAGGACAAGCAAAGCTAATAATGAAAGTATTCTTAAAATATAATGCATCAATCTTGCTCAGTCACAATCTGTATCTATATTGTATGTTAATATGTCCATGTTCTAGCTGGTTTGTAATATGTTTAAGTGTGTTAAAGAGTTTTGTCTGAAGTGTTGGGATGATATTCACTGTACAAGTGCAAATAAATTTGCAGAGTATACATCTGAGTGCGCACACTTTTATATAAAGTATATATATATATATATATATATATATTAATTTAATTAATTTATATTAATTATATGACATGTTTTTGTCAACTACCTATTCACGATGTACTATATTTGTAGAGAGTGTTATTTGTAGGGTTAGGCCAGGTTGGGGCACATTTTACAGGTTTCCCACACTCATGAAAAAAACTGGAAATATATTTAAGGGAAATTCCATTTTAAATTGTAATTTCCAGATGTGAAAAGTTATATAATTAGATTTTTTTTTTTAAAGGCATGAGATAGCCAGTAGTGAATATACGTATATCGAGTTATAAATGAATGTACTTACATTCTCTGTGAATTTTTAAAGCCTTAAAAAACAATCATGAACAACTTATTAAAATATATTAAAATATATAAATTAAATAATCAATCATTTTTAGCTCAGTATCAAAAAGTGACCAAGTTTATGTAACTTAATTTGTTTGCATATAGTCATATGTAAAGATTCAGATTTTACAAACATTACTTTTCGTTCTCGATCTTGATGCACTCTCAAAAAATCTTGTGAGATCCTTTTGGGCTGATTTTTTTTTTTTTCATGCAATATTAACAATTCATTCTGAACATATAGAACAATAATTGTAATCAGAGCAGTCAATGTGTTTTTGTGTCAGAATAATGATGGTTTAAAACTCCTTTGATCCTGGTTCACTGAGCTGTCTGACTGTTATTAAGTATCTCCCTTCTCTTCATTGATCATGGTGTTTGTGCACTAATTGCTTGATTTAAATACTCTCCTATAGCTGGCCTGAACAGTGGCGATTTTCTCTTATATGTGTTGGTTGTTGTTGCTCTTCTCAGGTACGGCTGCTCAGGGGAGCCCCCTGCTGGCCTCATTACCGATGCAGGGTCGCCCGCTGCAGACCCCTCTGGACCTGAAACACTTCCTGCCCTTCCGGCTCAGTGGCTCCTCCCCCCTCAGCCTGTTCCCCAACTTCAACGCTGTGAGTTCATCAGCACTCCTGGTTTTATTTCCTGCATCTCACCTTCCCAAATGTGTCATCATTTTAAAGTTAACTCAGAACATTTTAAAGGCATCGCGCTGGGTCCCAAATGTCAGCTCTAAATGTCAAGAACGATTCAGCGGACTGCAGGGTATTTTTAAAAGTGCAGAATGTTTGCAAAAAGGGCCGCTAAACAGAGGTGTATTGTATTAGATAGTAATTTTAGATTTAAGACTCGAGCGGCGGCTCAGATTAGGATCTAGATTTAGTTTCAGACTCTCTGAGCACAGTTTTGGGGGCAGTGTGTGTGTAACAGGGTTCTCTTTCTTTTGATATCCGCATTCTGGACACACACTCTCTCTCTCACACACACACACACACACACACACACTCCAAGGGTTATGTTCTTGAGTACAATGTTGGTTGACTAAAAATAATATATCTTAGACACCAAGGGCATGTCTTTATCGCATATATGCACTGTTAATATAGAGTCAGGTGCGAGTTCTCTTGATCAGATCAGCCTGTGTGTGTGTGTGTGTGTGTGTGTGTGTGTGTGTGAGTGTGTACTACAGTGATAAATGCACCTGTCTCAACAGCAAAGTAGCTGTCAGTGACCTCTCTCCTCTCTTATCCTCCACTGCTTTCCTGTGCTTTCCTTGCTGCCCCTCTCCTCTTCTCTTCTCTTCTCTTTACTGCTGCTTTAGTATGCTTATCTCTTCTCAGTTCTTCTTGTCTCTGCTTTATCTGTTTTTCTCTTTACTACTGCTTTTGTCTTATTTTTTCCTTTCTGTTCTTGTGTCATGTCATCTCTTTACAGCTGCTTTGTCTCACTTCATCTCATCTAATATTAGCTATGTTTCCATCCACCTATTTTTATGCATATGTTTGGGATATCACAAAAAATGCTGGATGGTAACGCCAAGATGCGCATAAATTCTAAAAATGTGCATTAAAATGTATGCGTTCAACTAAGTAGGATAAATTTCTTATCCGGTAAGAACTACGAAAAATGCATAAACTACGATGGAAACACTTTTACCGAATAAATTCCTTAATGTGCATCAAAAAAGACATGTGGGACAGCATGAAATGGACCGATCTCATTGCACAGCATCTGAAATGCTAGTTTTGTCATTCTAAAATGTTTGAGCAAAGTATCGTCAAAGTGCTTTGTTATAATTAACTCCCAGAACTGTGTTCCCAAACAACAGACTCTGAAAATAAGATAACATGACCGCATTTCGTCTGCACGCTCTGAAGCTCGTAATTTATTGAATACAAAAATTATTATATACAGTGCCTACTGCAGCAAATAAAATGTTTCTTCGTGATATTTAGTGAAAGTTAAAAGTGACGATTTTGTTCTCTTCAACTCACTGGAGGGAAACAGTGCTTTATTTGCAAATGTTTTATGCAATATTCCAATTTTGCGCATAAGTTTAATTTGTATCTTTGGATGGAAACATAGCAATTTTCTCCCTGTTGATTGAATACTTTTCATCTCATGATGTGTTGTCTCTTGTCTCATCTTCTGATGGTCTTGTCTTCTCTCCATGTCTCCTCGTTGACTTCTCTTCCTATTTTGTGTTGCTTCATCTCATCCCATCTATTAATTTCTATTTTTTTCTCACTTCTCTGGAATTTACTGCTTAGCTTCTTATCTTTCTTGTTTGTCTCTTTTCATCTCTTCTTGCTTCTTTCTTTTGATTTTACAGCTAGACCCTTTATCTTGGCTCATCTCTTCTCATCTTATCTCATCTCTTCTCTTCTCTTCTCATTTCTCATCTTTTTATTGCTTCTTTTCTCTGCTCATCTCATGTATTTTCCTCTTGTCTTTTTTTTATTATTTCTCATCTTTTTACTGTTTCTTTTGTCTTCTGCTCTGCTCATCATATCTCCTCTCTTCTCTCATCACTTCTCTATGGTGTCATCGTCTCTTGTCTCATTTCATCTCATCATCTCCTTCATTCCTGCATTAATATCATGCTCCACCATCTCCTGACCCTCTCCAGTACTCAGAGTCAACAATAGGCGGCTTCATCAGACACATACACTCACTGACACACACGCATTGACCTGGCAGCGTCCCAGCCAGTCAGGGATGACTGCGGATGAACAACAAGAACATTCTTGAGGCTCTAAAACAAATAGACGTGCGACCAGCTGCAGAGTCATTGTGATGTGGTGTGTGTTCCCATGGCGAGGGGTGTCAAGGGAAAGTCCCTCGGCCCCCGGGCGTCAGGTTCAGGTTTGCCGCTGGGATGGAAGGAATGTGTTTGAATGAGCAGAGAGCGAGTCTGTTGATTCGAAGTGATTTGTGTAATTTTTTTTTTTTTTTAAGTTCATTTTAACTTCATTTTCTCACCCCTCCCTCAGATGGACCCGGTGCAGAAGGCTGTGATAAACCATACGTTTGGTGTTCCTCAGTCCCTGAAGAAAAAACAGGTCATCTCATGCAATATCTGCCACCTGCGCTTCAACTCCACGGTTAGTGTGTAGTGTGTGTGTGTGTGTTTTACCCTCCGCATTTGTGATGACAGACAGTGAACATCACACTGGACGGGTAAAAGCTGTTTCATCCCTTACAGCATTTATCTGCTTCCTTTCTATCTTTCTTTCTTTCTTTCCTTTTCTTCTTTCTTTCTTTCTTTCTTTTTTTCTTTTTCTTTCTTTCTTTCTGGTTTTCTTGGTTTTCTCACTTTGTCTTTGATAATATGAAATTATCACAGTCCCTTTAACATCCCTCTCTCTTTCTCTCTCTCTCTCTCTCTCTCTCTCTCTCACACACACACAAGCACACACACATTTAACTAGTTAAATGGTACTTCCCATTGACTTCAATTTTATTATTATAATTACTGCAGGCTTACTGTAACCCAATCCTTATTAAGCAATATAAGGCACTATATTGAATACAGTATAGCACAGCCTTAAGTCTCTCATTGCTTACATAAAATTGGTGCTACATAAAATAAAGGACAGACATTTTCATTTAAATATTTTATTGAAATATGTTCACCCCAAAATGAAAATTCTGTCATTATTTGTACTCCTATGTCATTCCCAACCCATATGCTGTTCTTTTTCCATTGAGCACAAAATAATTTCTCAAGAATCTTCATACAATTATTTTGCATACAACATTTCATGGTGATCATGGTTGTTAAGCACTGTAAAAGTGGTTCATATGACTTATGTGCTATATTTTGAGTCATATGTTAGCTTTGCAAGAAAAAATAGTCAAAATGTAGGTCGCTGAAAATCTTCAGCTCATTCACATTTAGTTAGACACCTTTATTGGATCTCAAGATGTGTCCCAGTGAAATTTCCCAGTGAGGTTCAGGAATATAACTGCCAAAATGTCAGCCTGTTCCTCAATCTAAGCTATTACATTAGTTATGAAGACTTGAAATATAATGTGTCATAAGAACTATTTTCATGGAATCAGTCTTAACAGTCAAAATCACCAGCCCCTCATGCCTTATTCCTTATCCATTTTTTGTTTGTTCCATGGCAAATAAAAAAATTCATACAGGTTTAGATTACAGCTTTTTATGTATGTTTATTATATGTAAATAACTTGATCCAGGCAGCTTTAACAGTCTTTGTTGTTTCTGGCAAGTCCAGTGCTGCGTTGGAAAGCGTGTTTGAGTGGAGAGAAGATCCCCGCAACTGAGATGATGTGCATGAAAAATGAAAGCATGCTTATCTCCATTGCCAGATTCATGCTGCTTGTGTTGTCATAAAGAGTTATGTCCCACTCACTTTTAGTGTCTGTCAGCCTCTGGGTGACACTTGATCAGTTTCAGGGCAGTTTGCAAGAATTTTGATGACTGTATTTTCATTTTTGGGGTACTGTTCTGTCAATCTATTGCTTCTGTTTTTTCAAATGTGTATATAATACACACACACACACACACACACACACACACACACACATAGAGAGAGAAAGAGAGAGAGAGAGAGATTGTTTTTTCAGACATTTTTCTGCAATTTTTCCCTCAAAGTTCACACATTCACACAGAATATTGTAACTCCAGTGGATACAAAATTATAACTGGTTACGTTCACCGTTAGTAAATGGATAATCACCAGTGCATCTCACATTAGCAAGGCATCAAAACACTTTTAAGTGTAACATGCGACTCACATAAATATTTTAGCCATGAAAAGGAACCTGTGCACCTAATCATTGTGTATTTGTATGTTTCTGAAAGCTGTGGAAAAACTATTGAATAGGACGTCATTTGTAGTTCTGCTGTTCAGTTTTCACTGCTGTTCAGGGCATTTTTAGCCCAGATATATTCTGAGAGTGAAACCCAACAGAGTTTGCTCAGTTAGACGTCTGAAAGTCTATCAATTGCTCATTAGTTTCCCACTGCTTGTGGTTCACCATACAACACTCTATCTCTCCGTCTGCCTCTCTGTCTTTTTGTTTTTCTGTTAGCCTGTCTGTCTGTCTGTCTGTCTGTTTCCTCTTTTTTGTCTGTCTGTTTTATCATTTTACTCTCTCTATTCTAACATTCTCTTATTAGCTGGTAGAAATATTAAATAGGTGGTTGAAACTGTGTGTGCGTATAGTGAAAGATTATTACAATTTCACAATTTAAAAAAAAAGAAAAAAAATACAATTCCACAAAACTGTTTTCTGTTGTTTTTATGTAAAATGTCATTTATTCCTGTGATGCAAAGCTGAATTTTCAGCATCATTACTCCAGTCTTCACGGTCACATGAGTCTTCAGAAATCATTCTTATGTGTTGATTTGCTGCTCAAGAAACATTTCTTATCACTGTTGAAAATGATGGTTAATCTGTTTTATTTATTTTTTGGGGGGGTTGTGGAAACTGTGGTAATTGTTTTCAAAATTATTTGACAAGTAAAAAGTTCAAAAGAACAGCTTTTATTTGAAATAGAAATCTTTTGTAACATTTATACTGACACTTTTAATGGTAGTGTATATACAGTATATGTATACACCGATCAGGCATAACATTATGACCACTGACAGGTGAAGTGTTAGTAGCAGGAAAAATGGGCAAGCATAATGATTTGAGTGAGTTTGACAAGGGCCATAGCTAGACGACTGGGTCAGAGCATCTCCAAAACTGCAGCTCTTGTGAGGTGTTCCTGGTCTGTGAGGCAGCGGGATGCTGGGAAACCTTGGGTCCTGCCATCCATGTGGATGTTATTTTTACCACCACCTACCTAAGCACTGTTGCGGACCTTACACACCCTTTCATGGAAACATTATCCCCTGCCACAAAGGAAAATTGGTTCAGGAATGGTTTGAGGAGCACAACAATGAGTTTGAGGTGTTGACTTGGCCTCCAAATTCCCCAGATCTTAATCCAATCGAGCATCTGTGGGATGTGCTGAACAAACAAGTCTGATCCATGGAGGCCCCAGCTCGCAACTTACAGGACTTAAAGGATCTGCTGCTAACATCTTGGTGCCAGATACCACAACACACCTTCAGGGGTCTTGTGGAGTCCATGCCTCGATGGGTCAGGGCTTTTTTGGCAGTAAAATGGGGCCCAACACAATATTAGGAAGGTGGTCAATGTTATGCCTGATTGGTGTATATATGCATATGCACACATAGTTGTGTGTGTGTGTGTGTGTGCGCGTGTGAGAGATCAGGAGTATGTATGAACATCCTTCCTCCTCATCTCTTCTGAGCAGACAGTGTTGTCAACTCCATCCCCGGATGAGGGTCATCTGCTAAGTACTTATAAGAGGATTTGAGCGGGTTGATTACTCCCTCTGGGCCCACAGACTCATTTCTGTGCTGATATTAGCCCGAGATTTGCTTGAACTGGATGTTAGCTTTGATTTGCAAGTTGAAAAACTTTAACCAACTGCCATTCCATTTGCAATTTAAAATGTTATTTCTATGCTTTTTAAACAGCGTTAGTGTCATTTTCAAATCAATTTCAGTTTTAAAATTTACTTCGGTATGCAATAAGGGATTCACAGCTCAGCATGTCAACAGCTCATGTTCACTTTAATTACATGCTGAATTATTACCATACAGTAATCTGGATTATGGCATTAGATGATTGCTGGAGTCTAGAAACATTTATGTTTTTGGCTTGAAGAGGTGTTGTACTGTTAGTCGACATATGTGTATGTCTTTGAATACATCACAATGCCAATCACTATCTCTCACACTCACACACTACATTTATCAACAGTGTAATTATAGAGTGACACCTGCAATTGTAATTTGGGGCCTCTGCTAGGCATTTACTCTTATCACCTTAATGCAGACTGTCCATACTCAGTGTGTGTGTGTGTATGTGTGTGTGTGTGTGTAGACACTCAAACATATATGCATGTTTCTGTTTCTTTGCATATGCATATCTGTTGTCATGTAAACTCAAGAATTTTGACCCACATACTAATTAGTATATATTTTCCAGATTTAAGAATAATTGTAAAGAGACCAAAACTATGAAATAACACAAATTGCAACGTATGTAACAATGTAATGACCAAATAATAGTCATAAAAATGAAAAAATGTCTTATTTGCTTTTAGCCAACTTTGTGAGGTTCATCCCGGGATGTTTTTATGATCTCATGTATGCTGGGAACATCATTAAATATACAAATACATTTTAGTGTTGTTAGGACATTGAAATGTACAGGGAGGAAACGGGATCTTGCTAAACTTCACATAAAATCTCATGACTGGTGTGAATGTCTGCATGTTTCTGTAAACGTGACAAGTTCTATAAAGGTTTTGTATTCCTTTCACTCTTTCTGTCTTTCTCTAGAATCAGGCTGAAGCTCATTATAAAGGCCATAAACATGCTCGTAAGCTGAAAGCATTAGAGGCTCAGAAGAACAAACAGCAGAGACGACAACTCGACAACGCACATCACAACCGAGACAGGGAGAAGGACCGAGAGAGGGACAGGGAGAGAGACAGCATCAGAGTGAAAACAAGTGCTCCAGATCCACTTCCTGCCCTGCTGAGTAACACTGCCATGGAGGAAAGTAAGTGAACTCACAGATGATTAGCCATGTGAGTGGGCGTTTTCGTTACTGCATGAAATGCCCTGATGCGATAAAAATGTTACAAACAACATCTGCAACATATTTAACTTCTGTAATCTGACATCTCTCAGAGTGTGTTGAGAATATTCAGCTTCAAATATTGTATTATGACTGTGAGCACACAGGTAATATATATATTATATATATATTATATACTTATATAATCTATAGTGGCTGTTGTCATGTTTATTTCTGCTGCTCTGCTGAAACCCACGTTGTTTGTGATGTTACAACCGCCTCTCCGTTCTTAAGTTGCCAGGGATACATTCCAAGTATAATACACATTAGTAACAGGATCTATTTTAATTTTAATTTGTCTATATACACTTTGGGCGTCCATGGTACATTATAAAAGTAGCCCAAAAAAACGCAACCCACGGCTCTTTAATTTTTCCTGCGACTGTATTTTCCAAATAGCCTACTTGTGCCGCTACCCTGGCAACACTGGCGCTGTACCCTCATCACACAATGATCTTCCGCGCTGCGATGACGGGAAGAAGTTGGGGTCAAACCTTATCAAACGATTAATTTGCGTTAAAAAAATATAAACGTGTTAAAATTTTTAGATTAATCGCATACGTTAATGCGTTAACGTTGACACCCCTAATATATATATATATATATATATATATATATATATATATATATACAGTGTCTCACAAAAGTGAGTACACCCCTCACATTCTATAGAAATGAAACTTGGATATATTTTAGAGTAGTCAATGTGCAACTTGTATAGCAGTAAAGATTTACTTTCCTCTGAAAATAACTCAACATACAGCCATTATTGTCAAAAAATCTGGCAACAAAAGTGAGTACACCCTACGTGAAAACAGCTATACGTCGTTTAACCATGCAAAGCCACATGTCCTATTCATCATGTTCATGTTTTTGTCTGCTTGACAGGACTATACCAATTTGTGTATGTTGTTTTAGAGCAGTTCAAATTTGGTGCTTTGAGTACAACTCTCTCATACTGACCACTGGATGTTCAACATGGCACCTCATGACAAAGAACTCTCTGAGGATTTGAGAATCAGAATTGTTGCTCTCCACAAAGTTCGGTAACACCCTGAAACTGAGTTACAGTACAGTGGCCAGTGGCATACAGAGGTTTTCCAAGATGGGTTTCACTCGGAACAGGCCTCTTAAGGGTCGATCAAAGAAGTTGAGCCCTTGTGCTGTGCGTCAGGTGCAGAAGCTGGCTTCAAAAAACAGATGCATGAGTGCTGCCAGCATTGCTTTAGAGGTAGTGGTAGATAAAAATGGTGCCTCTACAAAATATTGACACTTTGGACACAGTTTTGACATGTTCACTTAGGGTGTACTCATTTTTGTTGTCAGTTATTTGGACAATAATGGCTATATGTTGAGTTATTTTTAGAGGACAGTAAATTTGTACTTCTATACAAGCTGCACATTGACTACTCTAAAATATATCCAAGTTTCATTTGTGTAGTATTGTCCTTTGAGAAGATACTAAAATTGTTGCTGAAATGTGAGGGGTGTACTCACTTTTGTGAGATACTGTATATATATATATATTTTTTTTTTCCTGATGTTTCTTATTATTAAAACATTTTATAAACCTTATTTTTATTTATACTCATTCTCTCAGATGGCCTGGGTATGCGGCGCATTCACAGCTTATATGGACGGAACGCTACTGATATAGCCTATATATATACACTGCCTGTCCAAAAAAAAAAAGTCACACACTCTAATATTTCATTGAACCGCCTTTAGCTTTGATTACGGCACACATTCGCCCGTGGCATCATTTTGATAAGCTTCTGCAATGTCACAACATTTATTCCCGTCCAGAGTTGCATTAATTTTTCTCCAAGATCTTGTATTGATGATGGGAGAGTCGGACCGCTGCGCAAAGTCTTCTCCAGCACATCCCAAAGATTCTCAATGGGGTTAAGGTCTGACTCTGGACTCTGGATTGGTGGCCAATCCATGTGTGAAAATGATGTTGCATGCTCCCTGAACCACTCTTTCACAATTTGAGCCCGATGAATCCTGACATTGTCATCTTGGAATATGCTCGTGCCATCAGGGAAGAAAAAAATCATTGATGGAATAATCTGGTCATTCAGTATATTCAGGTAGTCAGCTGACCTCATTCTTTGGGCACATAACATAATCATCCATGCAGTAATTATCCAATGGGAGGATCTTACCTATGTGCTTAGTTAAATCCAGATGGTGACTTTTTTTGGACGGGCAGTGTGTATATATATATATATATATATATATATATATATATATATATATATACTGTATATATATATAACTCTTTAAAAACAACTTGGCAACTTTAGATGCAAAGAGTGAAAATCTGGGCCAGATATACAAGTGTTAGTTTGTTACTGCCTCACGAATGTCCGGAGAAATCAAAGACAACTTTTTGTTATGATCATGTATTTTTTACTTTTGTCATTTTATTTTAATATGCGTTTTAGAAGAATCATGCGTTCAGCTTGCCTGTAGTTCCTTCACTGCTGTGAATATCCTCCAGTCTTGCTCTTCTGTATATTAAGGGGATTTCATTTCTGACTGAAGGACTTGGCTTTCCTCTTGTTACGGGTACTATGTAGTACTATGACACAGAGAGCAGAACAACAAGCCGACAGAGAGCTTTGAGCCATCCCTCTCCAATAATCTCTACCTTTTCATCCCTTTTAAACTCTTTCTTTCTTCTCCTCTGCCCAAACTCTATAGAATATGATTTGAAAGGCAACCCGAATATGGGCCCAAGGGATACGATAAAGGGGAAAAAATTGAGAGGGAGGGAGTCAGAAACTTCTGCTATAAGACCTTGAGTATGAAAAAAAAAAAAAAGCGAAAGAGAGAGAGACAGAGAGAACAAATGAAAGTAGAAGGATAGGGCAAAAAGATAGAGAGCAAGAACACCAAGCTCATCAAATCACGTTTTAATATTCGGCCCCATTCATGGTGACACAACGGTGAGAGGGAGCGTACAATCAGAAGCGAAGAAAAGGAGAGATTAGATAAGAGAGAACAGAGAGCGAGAGAGAGTTTAAAAGAGCTACAGAGATGGAGAATGAGAAGATTAGCTCTTGCAATTTTGTCTCAAAGCTTTTGTATTTGGATTAGCTCTCATGCACATGCCAACATATTCTTCATACCAGCCATTTGCAAAAATACAAAAATTTACTTGCTGGTGGCTTCCGGGAACATCTAATCGGTCCTATAAGGACGATATTTGGGTTCACCTGACCCCAAACTGAGCAGTTTTTAGGGTGTATTTAAGTCACATTGATGTGGAAGCCCTTTTCCGCCACTGAATAATAAAAAAAAAAAACTTTTTATCTCACAATTCTGACATTTTTCACAGAATTGTGAAATATAAACTCGCAATTCTGACTTTTTTTCTCAGGATAGTGTGATATAAACTCACAGTTGCGAGTTATAAAGTCAGAATTACGATTTATAAAGTCACAATTGCGAGATAAGAACTCACTTTTTTTTCTTTTTACTATAATGTTTCTGCCCCCAGGTGGATAATTTATGCTCTTGAGGATTTAGAAGAACTTTCAAATATTATTTCCAAAATGTGCAACTTGTAAAGCATGTTTTGTGCTGTGAAATCTTTGCTTATTTTGATAAAGTAACAGCAAGAATAACTTAAATATTGGCAATAATGTTTCATAATGAATATTTACTGCATTTAAGCAACTCACACAATATTTCATACATTATAAAATAAGGTGTCAATCCATAACACTTGAGGTATATTTATTTCAGTCATTATTGTAATGCATTGCATGATGCATTATATGCACCACAATAAAAAATAATCATCAATTGATTATATATTTTATGTATATTTGTGTGTATGTATAAATGTATTTTATTATATATATATATATATATATATATATATTTAACATTATTTATACATTTGTAATGTATATAAAAATATATTTTGTAACAAACAATAAAATAATATTTTACTAAGATGTATTTAGACTGAAAACCTATATTTATTTGTTATATATTTTTATTTTAACATTTTATAACGTCAACAAAAATGTTTACATTTATTTGTATATACATTTGTTATATAAATATATATAAATGCATTTATAAAAATATATATTACAGTAATAAATAAAATATATATTACAGTACTGTATTATACACCGTGTGTGTGTGTGTGTGTTGTGTGTTTGTGCTGTGTTTTTATTAAGAAAAAATGTAGATAAACTAGTCAACATCACTTGACTAGTGACCCATCCAAACTTCAACATACGTGCATTTAGTGCATCAATCAGTTACAATGCAGTATTTTGGTCACTGATGGGTTAACACTCTCATTTAACAGATAACACACTCTTAAACCCAGTGTCGTCTCAAACACGTTCACACACACGAGAGCTAATCACTCAGTAGGTTTTGAAATGCTCTTATGCTAACGCACACACACACACAGACAGACACACGCAAATTGAGCTGATTGCCTGATGAAATTAGCACTGTTCTGTCATTAAGCTCGCAGCTGCAGGGGCCAATCACAACTCTACAAGCATGTCAGCTGTTATTAACAGCCATAAGATGCCTGAAATGGAAAGGGAGGATGGGAGGGGGGTTCTGGAAATTTCTAAAGGAAGGGGTCCATTTTATAACAGCTATTGAAACACTTTGAATGCTCTTGCTGTCAGATGTCACGGATCGTTTTCATCATGAGCTGATGTATGAACAAGTGCAGTATTTTACATTTGCTGAATTTTTTTACAAAGAGAGAGTTAAATATAGCCATCATGCTCTATCCTGTTCTCTTTGCTATCCATCACTCCATTTTTCCACATCCGTCCCTGCATGTTTCACATTGCATGTCTTTGCAAAGAGTGAGCTGTCCAAAACAGAAAGATTTCAAAAGAGTGACTCAGATCATATTAGTCTTTGAAGATCAGTTTTACAAGCCCACTGCAAGATACGCACACGCACACACGCGCACGCACACACACACTCACACACTCACACTCACACACACTCACACACTCCACAGGGAGATGGGCACAGAGTGTTACCCAAGGCAATTCTCTCCATTTCATTAACTTTCGCACATTTTTCAGGTGTGAAGGCAAACCTCCCACACACACACACACACACACACACACACACACGTGGCCACACACAACCTTCCTTTTCCATTTCCTGCTCTATTTTCCTTAAACTCTTCCTCTGTATCCCCTAAGGATCCCCCTTTTAGGGGAATTGGTATAATCTAAATGTCAATGAAGCACAGAAGGATCAGTCTATCTGATTCCCCAGATGGGGAATTCAGCAGATCTGTGCACATATCAAAAGCGGCCCTATGGGTCGCTCCTCACAAACATGTATGCTAAATAAACACTTTCACGTGTTTAAATCCTGTGCTACTCAGCAAAACTAAAGCATTAGGAAAAAAACTATCACATCAGCTCTCTCTGATAGGTCCTAAATTTACAAACACCTATTACATGTCACGTAGGAGGAAGTCCTGCCAGGGGAGGTGTTGATTTTATGACAAAGCCCTTACATAGACTTCATTAGCTTCTGGAATTAGGGCCGCATTAACCATTGGGCTAGGCGGGGCTGAAGCCCCTGGGCCCGAGCTAGGAGGGGGGGGGCCCGTGATTGGCTGTGGAGTAGATTGACTGGTCATTGGTAGCACCGATCGCCAAAGCCCCACCACGCCCCCCACTTATTAGCGCTATTATTTAGTGGAGCTTTTCCATAAATTTCATTGCAGTACCATTAGAGATTGAAACGTCACGTTTGAATTTGTTTTACCAATCAAATACATTTATTTTATAATTTGCTTTTGAACGATCTGTTTAGCCTATCTATCAGGTGACCGCTGCGTCCGCACTCACCTCTCTTCGCTTCGTTCTGGCGTAATCTGGAAATGGTCATGCAAAGAACAATCTTCGATAAGTAAAAATGTCAACTATTCTAAAAAAAAAAAAAGAGGAGAGCGGAAAAAACACGAGTTAGTCAGTAAAAGTCCCAGCTATCAGGTTATTTTACTAAAGCTGATGATGGAGTTGAAGTTGTGGAACAGCAAGTGGACCGGACACATGGAGTAGAAAAAACATAGCGTCATCGTCGCCACAGATTTTAGGTTAGTTTGATTATTAACTTGATGGATGTATATTGCTTGTTGTGTTTGAAAAAACTCTATAGGCCTATATTTGCTTTTGGGTTGAGAAATAATCTGGTAGAAATATGTCAATCGTTTTGCACGTCATGATGTTAGTTTATCATTTAAACTCTTTTTAAACATTGTGGTTTAAAAACAAATTTAACTGTTCAGGGACATTAAGAAGCGGGGCAGAATTCATTTTGGCAAATGCACGCGTTACAGCCTAAAATGTGCGTAAAGCACCTGCCTAAACTTGAGTTCTTTTTCGCGCCTTGTTCTTAAACGTTCAATTACACATAGTTATGTGTCAAAATGCCTGTCCTTGCGAGTATCCTAGTAAACAGTCATTTGTGTCACACATGAACATTATAGTTAAAGATAAAGCATGCATGTGAAGTGTAGTAGGCTCTATGAGTTCCTGGCATTGTATGATGAGATTTTAAAGGGATAGATCACCCAAAAATGAAAATACTGTCATTTACTCAGCCTCGAGTTGTTCTGAACCTGTATGAATTTCTTTGTTCGCCTCAACATAAAAGAAGATATTTTGAAGAATGTTCATAACCAGAAGGTTTCCGGTCCCCATTGACTCCTATAGTGCATTTTTTTTTTTTTTTTTTTTTTTTCATGCTATGAAAGTCATGCAGCAGCTGTTTGGTTACCAGTATTGTTCCCAATATATTATTTTGCGTTCAACAGCAGAAGGAAACTCATACAGGTTAAGAAAAACAACAGAATCGAATAGGTGAACTATTCCTTGAAAGCAGCCTGATATAGCTGCTGTTGCCATTTGTGTCAATAATGTGAATCAAACATCAGAAAGAAAATCACTCCATGTCCTTGACTGAATCACTTTTGTAAAATAAGAATGAATCTATATTGAATTTATACAGTAAAGACTATTCAGTCTATTTGTACATTTACTTTATACAATATAATGTTTTTATTCAGTGCTTTAAGTTTTCCAAGTAGGTCGATTTGTTATGTATCTTTGTTCTCTTGTCATTCGTGACTGTTTACTTGTCTTCAGTAAGCTTGGTTTTACTTAGGCTAGTATTATTTTTTGTGATATTGTAATTAGTAAGAATTATGAAATTTCAGTGCATCAAAAATGTTGATAGGATAAAAATCCTATTTAAAGCTATGTATATAATTATTGTGATGGGGGGGCCCTGCAGTAAGTCATAGCCCTGGGGGCCCAGTGAGGTCTTAATGCAGCCCTGTCTGGAATGACTATAGTGACTGGACATTGATTTGTTATTGTCATTTTGTTCTGTTGTTCTTGACTGGTTTTGCTTAAGGTACCCCGGATTTACCATTAAACATCAAGTTTAAAAATGATTTATTATATGAAAACTAAATAAAAATACCCTTAAAATCAAACTTAGAAATATTTATATCACACACAACTTACACAAAACTCAGCAGACTTTTTTGTTATATACAGTGAGGAAAATAAGTATTTGAACACCCTGCTATTTTGCAAGTTCTCCCACTTAGAAATCATGGAGGGGTCTGAAATTGTCATCGTAGGTGCATGTCCACTGTGAGAGACAATCTAAAAAAAAAAAAAATCCAGAAATCACAATGTATGATTTTTTTTACTATTTATTTGTATGATACAGCTGCAAATAAGTATTTGAACACCTGAGAAAATCAATGTTAATATTTGGTACAGTAGCCTTTGTTTGCAATTACAGAGGTCAAACGTTTCCTGTAGTTTTTCACCAGGTTTGCACACACTGCAGGAGGGATTTTGGCCCACTCCTCCACACAGATCTTCTCTAGATCAGTCAGGTTTCTGGCCTGTCGCTGAGTTTGAGCTCCTCCAAAGATTCTCTATTGGGTTTAGGTCTGAGACTGGCTAGGCCACGCCAGAACCTTGATATGCTTCTTACAGAGCCACTCCTTGGTTATCCTGGCTGTGTGCTTCGGGTCATTGTCATGTTGGAAGACCCAGCCTCGACCCATCTTCAATGCTCTAACTGAGGGAAGGAGGTTGTTCCCCAAAATCTTGCAATACATGGCCCCAGTCATCCTCTCCTTAATACAGTGCAGTCGCCTGTCCCATGTGCAGAAAAACACCCCAAAGATGATGCTACCACCCCATGCTTCACAGTAGGGATGGTGTTCTTGGGATGGTACTCATCATTCTTCTTCCTCCAAACACGTTTAGTGGAATTATGACCAAAAGTTCTATTTTGGTCTCATCTGACCACATGACTTTCTCCCATGACTCCTCTGGATCATCCAAATGGTCATTGGCAAACTTAAGTCGGGCCTGGACATGTGCTGGTTTAAGCAGGGGAACCTTCCGTGCCATGCATGATTTCAAACCATGACGCCTTAGTGTATTACCAACAGTAACCTTGGAAACGGTGGTCCCAGCTCTTTTCAGGTCATTGACCAGCTCCTCCCGTGTAGTTCTGGGCTGATTTCTCACCTTTCTTAGGATCATTGAGACCCCACGAGGTGAGATCTTGCATGGAGCCCCAGTCCGAGGGAGATTGACAGTCATGTTTAGCTTCTTCCATTTTCTAATGATTGCTCCAACAGTGGACCTTTTTCACCAAGCTGCTTGGCAATTTCCCGTAGCCCTTTCCAGCCTTGTGGAGGTGTACAATTTTGTCTCTAGTGTCTTTGGACAGCTCTTTGGTCTTGGCCATGTTAGTAGTTGGATTCTTACTGATTGTATGGGGTGGACAGGTGTCTTTATGCAGCTAACGACCTCAAACAGGTGCATCTAATTTAGGATAATAAATGGAGTGGAGGTGGACATTTTAAAGGCAGACTAACAGGTCTTTGAGGGTCAGAATTCTAGCTGATAGACAGGTGTTCAAATACTTATTTGCAGCTGTATCATACAAATAAATAGTTAAAAATCATACATTGTGATTTCTGGATTTTTTTTTAGATTATGTCTCTCACAGTGGACATGCACCTCGATGACAATTTCAGACCCTCCATGATTTCTAAGTGGGAGAACTTGCAAAATAGCAGGGTGTTCAAATACTTATTTTCCTCACTGTATATATAGTTTTAGTGTTTGGTTCTTAAATGTCTTTTGAATTTCAGTAGTTTGTGCTATCGGCAGCCAGTATTTCACAACACTAAGCACACCGTGGTCAGCACAAACCATGTTTATCCTTATTTCAGCTTGTGTTTAATGTAGTCTGGGTCATATTTTCTTTCGCCTTGTTCATGTTTTTGAGGATGAAAGCATGTCATAGCCTGTCCATGTTGTCCTCTGTGTAATTGGCTATTTACATTTATGCATTTGGCAGATGCTTTTATCCAAAGCACTTTACATTGTATTCAGTCTCTACATTTGTTTTTTTTTTCAGTTAATGCATTCCCTGGACATTGCCAGATAAATATGATGAATTTTCATAATTTTATGTTTTCAAGACAGTTTGTAATGAGGACTATTTCTGTGGCAAACATCAATGGTTCATCCGATATGGGTCGAAAATTGTTATTTCTATTTAACAAAAACATGGTACTAACAGTTCTGTGAAACTTTGAGAGCAACATGGTTTGATTTTTCACTGCACTGATGGCTGCTATGACCCTTATCTTCTTTTTTAACAGAAGAGATCAAATACAAAGACACAGCACTTGAGTTTCAAAGGCAGACTTAAATAAATGGTCTGAAGTTCAGCACATGAGCACTAGTCTGTAAAAGCACAGCCTTAATAATCTTACATGACCGAAAACAGTCCGTCTGAAAGTGTCTGTGTTTGTGTTCCTGTGCTCTGTGCATTTCTGCCAATTTGGATACTAGCCCACAGCTAAATTACAGCTAGCAGACATTCAGATGTTTGGGCGGAATATTTTTATGCTGTATAGTGGTGCTCTGCTGCTGGCTTTCTGCCTTCACATAGATTGATATTCAGCTAATAAGTAAAATAACACACATACACACAACATAGTTTACAGATGTCTCCCAGATGGTCTATTGTTATTCTTTGCTTGCGTCTGCCTTTTTGTTACATATTTCAATTCATGGTGGTCTAAAATATCTGGAAAGAGCTCTGTATTCCTGTTTATCTCAATAATAGTTACTCTGTTGTGCAGGATCCCCCTGAAGTACCTGATTTGAAATCTGCTATTCTGAAACTTGTCAGGACATTTTTCCATTTTGTATACAGTTTTGATGTATTGAAGTGACAATGTCCTATTTGTGAAGGATTTATTCTTTTGAATTAAATCTTTTTAATGAATCATAAGCAAGTTCACAAAATCGGTATAAATGATTCATTTACAAATCAGAGCAATTGGTTCTTGAACTGCATTGCAGTATAACTTTAGAAGACTTGAAATATGCATTGTATATAATGCATGTTTGGTCCACTTTTATAATGATTTTATTAAATTTTTTGGTGCTTTTTTGTCATATTGTAGTTTGACGGCCACAGCATGCACTTGTGCTTTGTAAATCATACAGGCTTAAACTATCCCTTTAATATAAACTTGAACACTTAAACTCAAATATACAGAAACACTCCTGTAGTTTTGTGTAACTGATATCTGACTCATTCACTTTCTCTCTCTTCAGCTTCTGCCTGTGACTCAGATCCTGTCGTGAGGGTGGATGATGCTAACTCTAGTTCGGTGGTCCTGACACCTATATCGGAGGTGTCGTCTGCGGACCTGTCTGTCTCCTCCCCTCACTTCCAGAACCCGGATGGTCTGCTGGAACCCACCGGTGCCCCCAGCGAGACAGCCGCTCAGCAGGACAACCCTACAGGGGACACACCGGCAGAGAAAGACCCCAAAAAGACCAAACAACATCTGCATTGCCCCATCTGCAAAGTCACAGTCAACTCCACCACTCAGATGGATGCTCACAATAGTGGTGCATATCTTTCTTTCTTTATTCATTTATTTATTCACACTACCATTCAAAGGTTTGCATTCAGTAAGAATTTTGTTAAAGAAATGAATCAGAAGTGTCAGTAAATATATTAATAATGTTACAAAATATTTATATTTCAAGTAATTACTGTCCTTTTCAACTTTGTTCATTAAAAGAATCCTGAAAAAATATATTGCTGTTTTCAAAAATATTAAGCACAACTGTTTTCAACATTAATAATAATAATAAAAAAAAGTTACTTGAGCAGCAAATCAGCATATTAGAGTGATATGTAAAAAAAATAATAATAATAATTTTTTGATCACATAAATGCATAAGAGACTTCTTTTAAAAACTTTAAATTCTTACTGATTGTTAACTTTTTTTTGTTTTATAAACTCACAAATCAACCCCATAAATAAATAAACAAATGTGAATAATCTGAGAATAATCTTAACAAATCCTTTTCATCATACAGCATTAATATTTCATCAACTCCATAATAAACAATAATTTAAATATAATCTAAGATTAGTTTTTTTAATTATAGACTGTTATTGCATACTTATTTAACACCTTTGTTTTTAACATTTACATAAATTTAGTAGTTGTTTTACACATTTCACATTTTTCACATTTCAAGATAATTCCATAAATTCACTGAATTTAGTTTATGTGCATAAATAAGTAACCTTCATCATGTGAACTCCTTACCTTTTCACACGTCACAGGAACCAAGCATAAACTAATGATGGAAGGACAGAGTGTTTTACCACGACGACGAGGAAAGGCAATGTCATCCCGCCCCTCATGTAAAAGCAAGCGATTGGCCAGTAAGGGGAGTGTGGGCGTGGCCAGCAAGAGCTTCTACTGTGAAGTTTGCGAGATCCATGTTAATTCTGAGACTCAACTTAGCCAGGTAACATAAAACAAATTAGCTCAAATGCATGTGACACATTGGAATATCGTAAAAAATATATATATATATGTTTTAAGTAACATTAACCATCAGAGCCCATCTTTGAGTCCTGATATGCCATTTTAGGCTAAAATTAAAATCCAGCCTTGTTCATATCTCCTGTGTTCGCTACTAATTAACCTAACCTAACTAGCTGTGTTTTTATAGCAAGTAGCTATTGCAAGCTTGTTACTTTATCCAGTCAGAAATGATCTTGACAACCCATTGACAAAACAGCTGCTGGAAATCATCTACACCACTGACACATAGTTTATTCTGTTGATATTGGCAGTTTTTCTCAGAAGAAACACATATGGCCAAGTTTGTTACATGGTACAGTTGTGCTGGCAAAAGCATGTTTTTCCACATAAACAAATTAAATGTAAAAATGTATAAACTCTTCTTCTGCGATTTATTTAAGCTGAGTAAACATTTGCATTTGGATTTCTGGGTTGAGTTTTTGATGTTACAGGAACATGCTAGTCAGTCTAAGACAAGTCATTTTAACAGATCTAATGTGTGTTTCCAGTGCATATTGACTGGCTGAAGTCAAGTTGTAGAGACCCCGTCTGTGCTGGTTACTTGTTAATGTGTCTCAGCAAATTTGTCATACTGACATTAGAGCTACTCTGAAAATCTTCTAGCATTCAATTTCTACACACACAAGCTTTGTTCATGGATCATGATCACAGTGAATTTCTCATCATTCATAACCATTCTTATGTGAATTGGTGCATTTAATTGCAGCAATTTACCTAAATTGCTTCTACAAACTTTACACTTTTTTCAGTTTGTGTCATGAATGAGGAGTTTGTGAGTGTGTTGTCGGCCTGATGTCTACTCAGGCCTGAGAAACATGACATTTAATGGTATTTCATGCTTCCCTTAAGCTGTCTCTGAAGTGTAAAGTAAACAAGATGAAAAGAAAAGAAAGAGAGGGCAGGGAAAGAGGTGAAAGGTATTAAAAAGTTAAGATTTTTTAGGAAAAAGGAAAAACTGCTCTTATTTCATTATTAAAACACCCAAGGGTGTAATATGTCAGGCTTGAAAATGCACCATTAAAAATACACCTTTATTTCTGTATATTGTTTAGCACATGAACAGCCGAAGGCATAAGGATAGACTGGCTGGGAAGCCCCCGAAGCCCAAGTTCAACCCTCACGCCAAGAGCCAGCCTACCTCAGCAGCATCGGTGAGCACAGTTACACTTACTGTGATTTCTATGCTAATAGTCAAGTGTTCCTGTAGCTCAAACAGTAGGATAGCAAGGTGCTAGCAACATCAAAGTCATGAGTCCAGTTCCCAGAGAATTCATGTCGAAATGTAAACCCTGAATGCAATGCAATTCTTTTTGGATAGAAGCATCTGCCAGATATATAAATGCAAATGTACTAGTCATATTCAGCTAATCAGTACAGAGTACTTAAAAAAATAAATAAATAAAAAAAATCAAATATGATTGTATCATATGCTGATGTAGTACAAATGCATATTAAAACCTAGAGTTAATTTTAAACAATAGGACTGATGATGATTGACAGAACAAAATAATAAAGCATACCTCTTCTCAGCATGACAGAGAGGAAAGGGAAAAGGGAGAGGAAGTTATTGAGGGGAGGATGCCAGCAAACAGGCTAATCATGATACAAGGAGTAATTTTGTGTAATTAAAATAATTTTTATGTCTGCTACACACACACACGATTATAGCAGCTCTTCTGATCTGTTCCAGCAGGGTGTCAGATGGAACAGTTATGCGGGTGGCGCAGTGTCTGCTATGAAGAAAGTTATCAACCAATGCAATCTGTCCTCTCTGTCCTCACAGGTGAGTGACTGAACTTAAACCCAATTAAAGGAACACTCCACTTTTTTTGGAAATAGGCTCATTCTCCAACTCCCCCAACTCCCATTTCGCTGGAATGGGAGTATAGTTCTTAATCATATCGGCCTAGAAAATCGCAACTTTTCATTTTCCGCCAGTCTTAGTACACGACAGAACTAAAGAAGAGTCAAGTTTTAAATAGGAAAAATATCGAAACTCTTTGGTCATTTTTGAACGCGATGCTACTGGTCTAATCGGATTCAATGATCTATGCTAAGCTATGCTAAAAGTGCTATCGCCAGACCCGGAGATCGGCTGAATAGATTCCAAAACGGTAAAACTCAACTTATTAACTCTGAGAATGAGCCTATTTCCAAAAAAGTGGAGTGTTCGTTTAACAGTCTCTTAAAGGTGTAGTGTATCATTTATGCACCATATCACAACATTAGATCAACCAATGGTGTGGCTTTGGGGCGGGACTATATATTTCAAAATTAAAGAAAAGGGGAATTTAAAACTTGTTTGAGAACATTTATTCTCTATGGTGTAGCCAGAACAATGGTCCCACAGTGAGCTCAGGTTGGCGTAAAAAATATTTAAATAGATTAATAAATTATTAAAATACAATTAAATAATTAAATTTAATCCAAATGAATGTGCTAAAACTAAAACACAAGAAATCAGGTTTTCCCCTTAATAACTCGTTTTTATTGAAGAATGTGTTTTTTTTTAACTTCTAGACTCACAAAATGAATTGTTGTTAATTAGATTTAATATATAAATTAGTGCTGTCAATCGATAAAAAAAAGATTAACTAATTAATCACATTTTGTCTGAAATTAATCACGATTAATCCCACCTAAAATTGAAGTTTTTAAATATACTTTTATATTGCAATAATTTCACATTCAATATTTAAATTAATGTAGAAACAACATAATTTAATGGCATCTTTTTTTATGACTGAAGGTGACTGATACCAATACTATGATGTCTCTATGAAATTGTTCTTTTTTTCCTAATATTTAACCATTGACTCTAGCCATTCAACATTACAGTATAATTGAGAGCTAGCAATTTTAGCATTTATTAGACTTTAAAAAATAACAACTTCTAATTTAAGGGAACTTAAAACAATCTTCACATAAACCCTTCATAATAAATGTCATATTTAGCTACCTTTGCCCTTCAGCAAGTAGGAAATATACAGAAATTGAATAAAGTTATCCAACACTAAATTCTAAATGAAATAAAGCTACAAGCGTTATTGATTTCCTCTTTTTTCTTTTGTTCTTTGATGAACAGACATCACAGCAGCTGGTTATTAGGTTATTTGGCTGCTATTACTTTAAGAGCTTCTGCTGCTGAACGTAATGCGGATCTCACATGCATGCTCGTACTTTCATTCGTGAGTTTTTCTATTAATAGAAATAGTCATAAATACAGAAGAAATATTAGAAATACTAAAAATGTCTTAGCCTATATGGAGGGATCTTTGAATATTGTTGGATAACAGGTGGCCATACAGTCAAAAAGGCTGAGAATCACTACACTATAGCTTTTGAAGTTTGAAATATAGATTATTGAAGACTTTTCTTTAAAAAAGATAATGCCATTTCTGAGTTAAAATTGTTTCACCACCAAATTTTCAGTGTAGTTGCACAGAAATTTTTCACTGCATCATCAAAAATAGCTTTGTGATATCATAATGATTCATTCTGTCTCTCTCTTTCTTTCTTTCTTTCTTTCTCTCTCTCTCTCTCTCAGACTAAACTGGTTCTACAGAAGCAATTGACAAAAAATCTGACCGCCAGCTTCCTTCACACACCCTTAACTCCACCCACCCTCTGCACAGTCGCAGCCAATCCTCTTGCGCTGCGACACCCGCCGGGCACCACTTTCATTCAGACGCCGATCCTCGGCCCTGCCCTCTTTAGGCCAGCGCCAGGACCTCTGAGAGCAACACACACTCCCATCATATTTTCCCCTTATTGATCACCTCGAAACAAAACAAACACGCTCTTACAACAAGGCCGCACATTCACGTGATTTAGTCTTACGATCCGTTCTCAGTACTGACGGTCTCTGTGCAAACTTCGTCCGTGCTCCCGCTCTCTCCAAGCTGTATACACTTAAGTACAGTATATAAACACAAACACACACTCCCATAGTGTTCCCTATCCTCCTCAAAAACTGTGACTCTGAGAGGGTCACTCTTGAACTATGCAGCAAAGGGAGAGAGAGTGTGTCAGAGAGATAGAGATAAGACCATATTTGGGAATATGGGCGGGGCCTCATTGCGAACACCAGCCCACTATGCAGATGAACGCTTGATTGACAGGACAAGACTGATAAAGGAGTGAAAGAGCTATAAGAAGGATATTTAGCTTTGCTTTATGAGATATTTATCATTATACAGATATTAATCAGGTTTATATTCTATAATTTATTAGAGGAAAGCCAATTTTAGAGACCTATAACTGCGCTAGCTGTTCGTTTAGTGAGGAAATGCAAACATCCCTTTACTTGATGCTTTTTTTAAAGTATTTTCAATTGTTATTAGTCTGTTCTCATGTCGTTCCACATGGATATGTTGCCGTCGGTCTGTGTATTTGCAAACATTTCGAGTAACCTCATCTGAACGGCTTTTGTTACAAACACAAACCTCATTGGTCTCTCAGTTTACGGATGCTAAGGCTTTCTGTCATGGGTAATCACAGAATAACACAGTGCCAGTCTAATATACGAAGGTGACAATTTGGTAGCAAGGCAACACACACACACACACACACACACACACACTCGCTCCCAATCAGTGTCGTAATTTTCTCAGTGTTGATGCATAGATTAGATGATTTGAGATTGCAGATGCACACACACAAACACACAAAACCTCAGATGAGATGATTACGGTTCAGTCACAGTTTGACGTGGCCTTTTATGTCCGCATATTTTGTTCTCAGTATTCTCTCATTACGGCCTCACAAAGGTCAGTGTGCCTGTCAAAAATCTGTCCACGTCCCATCTTGATTAAGATCTAAACCCTCACCATGTTCTTTGCTTTTGTGTGAGTGTGTGTGTGTGTGTTTGATCCAAAACCTGTCATGAGTTCATTACTCTCAATTTTATTCAGAATAACATTTTCGATTTTCGAAGCATCATTGATTTATTTGCACAGAGGAGCCATTGCCAAAACATAATGGCCATAATGGCGGTTACTGAATATACATCAGTACTGTTGAAAGGAGTATTTTAAGATTATGCTTGAAATGCAACGTATTGAATTTCAGATATATTAAACTCACCCGCTACAAGTATACAAGCGTTCCTGTCAGCCTGAACAAAGTCACATCGCTTTGCCCCAGATCAGTGTCAACTGATGGTTTTGGATGGAGTAATAAGACTGATCATCTGACTTCAGACCTGTAGAATTAGATGTTGCTGTTGAGTCTATGTAGTACCATTTTTCATCTGTCTAATTTTTTTTTAAATGTGCCCTAGCATACAAAGCTTTTTGTAAATATTTTATGAATACAGCTTTTAAAAGTGAATCATTAACATTTATAATATATACAATTAGAGTAAATATGTAGAATTTTATGAGATGTTTAATGTAGATTCTTTATCTGGTTATTGTAATTAATGTGATAATAAGAACGAGCTCTACTTGAAGTTATTACTTTTTGTCACCATTTCTGCAGAGACATGCATACTGAAATAAGGAGATAATCTAATACGAAGTAGATAAGATTATGTAGTTTTTACGTCAAAAATTGTTAATCAAAGCGCTTGCGAGAGAAAGAAGGCGACAGAAATATAAGAAATACTGCTAAAAACGGGCCGAGACTCAGACACCCAGACTAGGCCTCAGAGCCTGGAGTCACGGGTGAGTCTCAAGCCCACTCAGGGCTCTTGCTTTTCAGAGGATGGTTTGCCCTTGAGGGATTGAAGCCTGGGGCCTTGAACAGAGCAAACTAACAACAGCCATATTGACACTTCAAGAGGCACAACATGGACAAATTCTGCTTTTTTTCTGAGGACACTTTAGATCAAGGACTTTGCTTGGACTCCATGAATCAAATCTCTTATTTGTGTGTGCGTGTGTGTTTTGATAACTCCTGAACGTCAAACTGATCTCCATAAGGTCCAAGGAAGGACAAATAGTGAATGAGAAATAACATTAGTCCATCATTGGATACCTTCATGCTTTCTTGAGGCACAAGAAGACGTAACGCACCATTCCTAGTTGTGTCGTCCTCATGAGGTCCATACAGGAGATATGGCTGGTTATGATACTGTGATGGTCTCTGGTAGGTGGATGATTTCACAAGTTGTCTAAAAGTAACAGTTCCAAAATATCTTTTAAGGTTGTTTGTTGGGATTTTATGTTGCTTTTTCAGTTCAGTGAAATTCAATCTTTAAGCAATAATGACGGAACCTTTTTAAGAAAACTGAAGATTACTATGTTTCTTTCTCTCTCTCTCTCTCTATCTTTAGTGTACATGTTTCTTCCCTCATTCTCTTAATGTTGTGAGTGCTCTTGATGTAGTGTGCACAGTGTTCCTATTGCCAATCTGGAGGACATTGGAAAGCTTAATATGACATTTATCCCCTTTTATTTTACACTGATGGAATCTTTTTGTCACGGGACAGTCATGGAAACATCCGTTGACAAGACAGTGAATGGCATTTCCCATTTCTTCCATGTTGGTTCAGGGCTAATTTGACTATTTGACTCAAACTCCCTTTTACTTCCAGCACTATTTTGCCTGACTTGTGCCAAAATATATACTCATTAATGCCAAAATGCCAAATTTAAGGATTTGTTTTTTTAACAACAATCAAGTAGACTGCACATACAACCTACAAGAGTGAAACTCTTATAAGATCAAAAAGCACAAAAAAACGTTTCTCCCATGAATGTGTTGGAAATCATGGAGCCTCCTGTGAAAATGTGCATGTGTGCGTGTAAACTGAAAAAAAAAAAAAAGTGAATTATGTCCAATCCAACTAGATGTTTCTTAAGCATGAACAAAGATGAGAAGCTTTCAATATCGCTTAAAAGGGACATGGCCAGTATTGCGTAATTTAAATAATGACAGACATTATATGTTATTTGTTCTTTGTGCTCAATACATTTCTGTCTGTGACTGATCTCACATTGATCTGAACTGTCAGCTGACACAAAGGAAAACGTATTTTCATAGGATTTTTCGTCTTGGTTTTCTGACTCATTTGCTCTTTCTCTGTACAGGGTGTGTATGAATGCGTGAAAACGAAATAAAGTAGAGAGAGAGAAATAAATCGATTAGACTTCCACCCCAGTGCTCTGGCTGTTCTTTTGGGGGTTTATAGGACTCCTGGTTATTGACTAGAGGATGACAGCTTGTCATGGTGTCTTGCTTTATAATGACAAACTTGTCGAAACTTCCCAGTTCGATGTAAACCCAGCAAAACTAGGCAAAAAAAAAACAGTCTACCAACTGGTATCCACGATAATACACACAGGCACTCTTTCTCATTCCAATCGTTCACCTCAACAAGTGTGCGCCATCTTGTGTTTACGATGAGAACGGCAAGAATATGAAAGGGAGACAGATTTTCAAGTTTTACAAACTGGTAGTTTGGTAGTTTAGAATAATAGTAGTAGTAGTATATCTCCATTGTTATTAATTACAATTTTTTTAATTATATAAAAAACGATTTTTACAAATGTGGCAAAAAAAAAAAAATATATTACTAATAAAAGTGAAAATATTCGCCTTCTATTAAAATTAATTTGTCAGCACAAAGGCACGCCAGGCAGGTGCCTCAAGAGGAACTTTGAACGTTTTTAGAACTTTGGCGAGGTTCGTTTAAAGTTATCAACAAACATTTCTCCAGTAACATTAATAGTGTGTTCGTTCAAAGGTTTTTTTCTTTTTCTTTATTATTGTTCTCTAATCGTCAGCACAAAAATTATATTTTTGATTTTTTTTCCCCCCCGAAATTTTTTTGTTTGTTTAACGTTATGTATGTAGCCTATGTTATGTGCTTGTTTCAGAATGTTCAGGAAACATTTAAAAGTTTGCAAAATGATAAAATAGAATGTCCCCTTAACGATCGCATAACCAAGAAAAAGCGTTCAGAGAATTTTCAGAAATAATGCTTCATAACTTAATAGAAATGTTAGCAAAATGTTCTTAGAACGTATTGTGTTAACGGGAACTATGTATTATTTGCACCATGCTTTGATTCACTAAATACACTTATTCGTACAAAAGTATATTATATTTTATTATTGAAAGTCAATAATTAATTGTTTATTTTACTCATCTTGCAAGCAGGCTTCTTTTTGCTCGGTTTATGGGGCGTCAGCCCGTTCTGCAGATCACTGGATGTAAACATGCAGCTCATGAAGTTGCCAGACCCTTTTAGAGAGTGCATTTTTGAAACTATATGTTGTGTGAAGTTTGCAATGTGTGTAGCGTATTGTGTAACAGTTTACAGTAAAGTAAATTTGCATAATGTGAAGCATTTGATCTGTGATCTGTAAACACTATTGATGCACACTGATGCAAGCCTCAAGAAATGAAGGGTAGCTTGAAGCAAACATTAACTTTAGACATTGTTCCAGACACACACACACACACACTCTCTCTCTCTCTCTCCCTGGCAGAAGTGGAGAGCCCTCTATTATAAGGTCACTGCCGATCTAGCCATGAACTAAATGAAATATCTACTCTGTAAAAAGATAGATAAAGGGCAAATAAAACCAATTCTCCCGTTTACTCCCCCTGAAGAGAGACTGCAGATATGTCGGGCTCATTCAGATGGAAGATGGCTGCTGTGCTGTTAAACAGACAAGATTTGAAGTGTGTGTACGGATCAGCTGCTTAAAATTGATATTGTCTTTATAGAACATTAACATTACTTTTGACCACTGTGTAAATTAAGCGTTCATTTAGATTTAGATTAGAAAAGATGAATGAGCAGTAAACAATTGCAACCAAGCAGCTTTATTAAGATATTAAAAAGCTGCTCATACAGTCTTTGTTTCAGAAAAAAAATGCTTTTAAACAAACATGTCAAAATGTATTTGAAAGTGAGCTCAGCTAAAAAATAAGAGTCAAATCTTTATAAATCTTATTTTTTCCATGTAAAAAGAACAGAAATATATTGTATATGTTCACAATTGAAAGCTAACATTACACAATATGACTGACTACTCATGAAATACAGTCATCAGGGTAAAAAGTACAATGGCACAGTAGTGAACTTTCACTCACAATCAAACAAACACAAACAAATTTCACTTACTTAGGTGTTCTTACGGAATAAATCAGTAAACATTTTTATAGGAATGTGTCTGACACAAAATATGAACACCTGAAAATAAGTAAAACATCCATGCAGTCCACTTAACTAAATTAAGACAATCTTCTGTCAAGTTGACATCACAGAAAAGCAGTCGTCATGGCACAGATGCCATTAAATGTCAGAATTGAACAAGTCCAATCATCCTAGCTGATTTCACATTTCACAACTTTTTGCAATGTAAAGGTAAAGGTATATATATATATATATATATTTCAGTGTAAAAGCAGTATTTTTTGTCAGTCAGTTTCTTCAAGATAAGCATGAGATAAATATATCACAGCAACATGGATTCTATCCTGTATGTTTAAGAATATAAAACTTCATTAATGCAGTAACTTCATACAGTGTGCTAAACTTATAATGGCACTCCACGTTCAAATGTTTCGAAGGATATAAAACCAAGCATCTGTTGATGTCCCTCTTTAGAGATTTGCCTGGCATCGCTCTTCTAACATATCTTTATGTTACTCTGTCAGCTCTATTGCTATCTTCTCCATCTCTAGCTGTCCAGGGAGCCGCTGCCCTTGTTCTTGTTGCGGCTGAGTGGGAAGGTGGATTTGCTCTGAGGCTGGGTCATTTTGCTGGCCAGATGGACAAAGGGCTCGATGAGCGTTCGTCTGTCGGTCACAGAGACCTCCCACAGCCTGACCTTCTCCTGCCGTGCCCACTGCTGAGCCGCCTCGCTGTCCACTCTCCTCTGATCCTGCAGGTCCAACTTATTACCCACAACAACAACAGTCACCTGTGAGACAGAGAAAGAAAGTTCCTTTACATTTATTTCATTATGTCCGCTTATAATGTCACTTTTTAGCCTGAAAAATTGTCATGCTTTATCTAAAAATTTCAATTAAAATTTGATTCCTCATGAATTGACACTACAGTTCAAAAATGTGTAATGTTTTGCAAGAACTCTTATGCTCACCAAGGCTTCATTTATTTGATAAAAATACAGTAAAACTGTAATATTATGAAATATTAGCAACTATTTTCTATTTGAATATGTTCTCAAATGTAATTTATTCCTGTGCTGGCCAAAGCTGAATTTTCAGCATCAATACTCCAGTCTTCAGTGTCACATGATCCTTCAGAAATCATTCTAATATGCTGATTTGCTTCTCAGAAAACATTTGTTCTGCTTAATATTTTTACACTCAGCTAACAAAAACATGTTCAAAGAACGTTTCCTAATGTTATTTTATCATTTTGCAAATGTTACGGAAATGTTACTTTTGAATGATCTCTAAACGGTCTGACACAAAAAGTAACATTTACAAAAACGACCAAATAAAACAATGAAAAATGGTTCCTGGAATGTACTGGAAGAGCATTTGCTCATAACTCAGAACCTTATGTCATACATTTTTTCTGGGTTTTTGATGAATATACTGTATAATGTAAGTTCAAAAGAAAATAATTTATTTGAAATATAAACTATTTCAACACTACACACGTCTTTACTGCCACTGTTGATTAATACGTCAGTGCTAAATAAAAGTATTAAAATACAATTTTATGGGTCATTCTATTTATATATATATATATATATATATATATATATATATATATATATTAAAATAAAACAGTGTTATTTGAACAATTACACCTTCTTAATCCATCAATGTGGCAATATTTGTTTTTAATTAGTTAATTCATTATAAAGAATTCCAAGCACCACAAAACTGCTCATCCCTACAGCCGTGTACAGAGGGAAAGTGCTTTATTTTGAGGTCAAAAACAGGTTTTTCTACCATTTAAAATACAATAATGTATTCATAACTATCAAATATATGATGTAATTGACAAAAAATAAAATAAAATTTAAATGCCAAATAAATATTATAAAATATATAATGAAAGTAGTGGTCCCCTGGAGTTGTGTCACTGGTGTTAAAAATCATCACTAATGACATCACTTAACTTCCTTCCTCCTATTTCCTGAAGATCCATGAATAAAGGCCCGTGTTAAGTCCACTGTCTCTTTTCAGTTATCAGAAATTTTCTCATTTATCTTATGATTTCATATGAAGCTTTTAGTTGAAGTCACTGGTATGACCTATTTATTGTCAGGGAATTGTAGAAAAAAAAAAACTAGAAAACAAATGAATTAAACTACTTAATTTAGTGAGTATACCATGATTGAAGCAGACTTTTTGTAAAATGCATTTTTAATGAAAATTGTCACTGGAGTTACCTTTTAAGATCAGTAACACCAGTGACTCCCATTTATAGATCAACTTAATTCAAATGTATTCATTTAGTTCTTTTGCATTAAATAGCACTAAGATTTTGTGATTCTAACTTTTATCATTGTTAATCCTCCTTTGGTCACTTATGGCTAAATTGTGCAGCTGAGAAGCAGAGACCTTACAGACAGCATCTTTGTTGAACATTTTAGTTGTTTTAGTTCAAATGTTTTCAAAATGTTGTTTATGTTCTTTTACTAACTGCTTTCACTAATTGCCAAATGTAACAATTTAGTCTCATCTACTCAATTATAGTTGAAGAATAAGGATATTTGGTCTCATGTATGTCACTGGTGTTACTGTGTTTTTCTGTTACATTAAATAAAATGTGTCACATGTAGCATGGTATTAATTTTACATCCATTGAATTATGCTACACTCGAGATAAGATTTAAAGGATTGTATCATTACTTGTTTATAACTGTTTTTCAAATATTTTCATTGTTATAGCAAATACATGGTTGCGCAAATGAAGTAACATCATTCAATCACATTTTTAACAAACCTGATTAAAATAAATAAAACAATCTCCTTATTTGTTGCATTATCGTTATTTTCCTGTAACACTGACAACATGAAGTGAAAAAAATAAAATAAAAATCGGGAAATAATATTTCATAAAAACCTTAATATTTCCAAATATTTCCAGTGACAAAATACATGGTACATGTGGTGTTTAAATAAATGCACTTTTTTTTTTTTTAAATCATTAAGCTTTCCTTTGTGTGTATTCATAAAGTGAAGATATTATATATATATATATATACACACACTATATTGCCAGAAGTATTGGGTCACCCCCTTCTAATGAACAGGTTTGACTAACTTACTTTAAGATTTGTACTCATGGAAATTACTAATGTTTAAGCATATAATGATATTCTAGGAATTGTGTGCTTCTAATTTTAAAGCAACAGTTTGGACAGGACCCTCTTCTATTCTAACATGACTATGTCTCTGTGTATAAGGCAAGGTTCAAAAGAAATGATTGATTTAGTCAGTGTGGAAGAACTTGACTGGTCTGCAGAAAGCCAAGTCCTAATCCAAGCTGAACACCTCTGGTGTGACTTTAAATGCAGATCTTGAGCCAAAAACTCTTTACCAAACACCAATGACTTGTACATACACTATATGGACAAACGTATTGGGACACCCCCTTCTTTAGAACAGAAAAGGGCACTTCAAAACTGTGGCAACAGAGATGGAATTCATGTATTTAAAATTGTATTTCCATCTCTGTTGCAACAGTTTTGGAAGTGTCTAAAATGACTGCACCCATATGTACAAGTAGGGGTGGGCGATATGACCAAAATCTTATATCACGATATGACTAATTTTATATCACGATAACGATATACATCACGATATAGTAATTTTTTTTCTTTTAAAAAGGTTATGATATTAAAATCTTTGATACCATAGAATTTTCATAATCCTTGTCACCAATGTCAATATCAAACTAATGCAAGCCTAAAATTAGACAAAAAAAAAACCAAGCTCACTGAAAATAAATAAACAGTCAGTGATGAAATAAGTATAAGAAACTAATTATAAGCAATAGGACAAAAACTACAATAAGAAACGCTACATATTGTGTAAATTAATTAGTCTTCACTGTGTTAATTATATCTATCTATGATAGACATAATTAACACGTGTATAGAATATATATATATATATATATATATATAGATAGATAGATATCTCTAGATCGATCGATCGATCGATAGATATAATTATTTTTTATTATTATTTCTTCTTATTAAAGTTACAAAAGTGATTAAGTCAAGAGCAGTGAGACATTTTCTAGCAATGTGCTATGATTAATATGAATGGCAGACAGAACGAATATTGGACAGCTTCCCCTTTAAGACCAAAGTCTGGATCCAATATAGCTACTGTTACATATGCGTTTTCTCTTTTAGCTGTTTCCTCTCTCTTAAGACCTAAATCGCTGTCTTTATGAGGATACAAGACGGGGATTCTGAGGCATATAAGTGTGTTTATGTAATCGTTCAAAGTCAATAAAGCGGCAAAAAAAAAAAAGGCGCGGTCCTCTCACATAGAAACGGAGACGGCGCACGCATATAGCTCTGTTGTTTGTGTTTCAACGGCTTAAAATCGGTTGTTTTAAAACTGCAGTGCTTAAAAACGCGTGTCCATGCTACAGATGTAGTCCCTCTATGGAGTCAATTTAATGCCGCATATATATGCAAAAGAAAATAAAGAATTGCAAAAGAAAATGAAGTATTGCAAAAAGAAAATAAGTTTTGCAAATAAAAATAAAGAATTGCAAAATAGATAAATAAAACAGAGCAAAAGCAATGATTTTGCAATACATATTTTCCATGGCCATATCTACTAATTTATTTGCAATGCAACTTTTATTTTGCGTTTCAGTCAAGTTTGAACTTGCGATACCGTTTTCCCTTTGCGCTTCACGTTTCTGCGCGTCTCACAGAGTCAGGGGACGGGGGCGTGTCCAACAGGCCTGGGCATGCCTCCCTGGAAGTGACGTCATCGGCCCGAGACGCAGATCACAGCTGATCCAGGCACCATCATTGAGCAGAGGCATGCGGGTGGATCGTTTCCTTTTATTCACTAGCTTTAAAACATGCATGTTTTCATTTTATTAACAAATCTATATGTGTATTAGCAGCGTTTGCTCAAGTTAAAGAAGTTGTTAATATGAACATCTGCTGTTTATTTCTCTCAATGTGTGCACACTTTTATAGCATTAAAATGTGTATTGTTTCATCTGGTTAACTAAATGTGCATTAATAGTGCTTGTTTAAAATCTCTTAACCTGTGCACAGCGCTCTTTGTTTACATTAGTTCAGAGTTACTGCTAGTTTTAATGTAAAAGAATGCAATTAACTTCACAAACTATACATCATTAAAAGGTCTAAGACTCAAGCTTCATATCCATCTCGACTTCGTTTTCATTTACATAAATCCTGGCATAAATTAAGAAATGACTGGCACTGGAAGTTTAAAAAAAGATTAAAAAGTATTTTTGGTTTAGTTTTGTCGTGGCCACGAGATATTAAGTCGTGGGAACGTGATAATACTGTATGTCGTGGCCATGAGTTTAATCATGCATAAACAAACCCACGTGACCATAGCAACCTGGGATTATCAGAGATTGATCAAATATATTTATCCATCCCACAGTCCGTTGATCGTGTCTTTATGTAATATATGTGTATATTAGGCTATTATTATTATTATTATACAGCCCTGAACGTTAAGAGATCGAAATGAAGGGAAAATAAATCAAATGCATAACAACGAATATAAAAATATTACCAATACTAATAAAATACATGGACTTACAAGACTTGTGGGATGGATAAAAATGTTTTCTTGTCGGCCTATTTTATTATACTTTATGTAACATTTATTCATAATAAACTTAATTCGAATGTTGTCTACATCGCGATACAGTCCAGTACGTAGCCTATGGTTAACACTTCAGCCTCCAGAGGTCGCTGTATACCTAAAAGCGCCAGCGGGTCAAATTCACCCATGCCATGACTACTGTTTTGATATGGCCAGAAACGTGAAGCGCAAAGGGAAAACGGTATCGCAAGTTCAAACTTGACTGAAACGCAAAATAAAAGTTGCATTGCAAATAAATGAGTAGATATGGCCATGGAAAATATGTATTGCAAAATCATTGCTTTTGCTCTGTTTTATTTATCTATTTTGCAATTCTTTATTTTTATTTGCAAAACTTATTTTCTTTTTGCAATACTTCATTTTCTTTTGCAATTCTTTATTTTCTTTTGCATATATATGCGGCATTAAATTGACTCCATAGAGGGACTACATCTGTAGCATGGACACGCTTTTAAGCACTGCAGTTTTAAAACAACCGATTTTAAGCCGTTGAAACACAAACAACAGAGCTATATGCGTGCGCCGTCTCCGTTTCTATGTGAGAGGACCGCAATTTTTTTTTTTTTTGCCGCTTTATTGACTTTGAACGATTACATAAACACACTTATATGCCTCAGAATCCCGTCTTGTATCCTCATAAAGACAGCGATTTAGGTCTTAAGAGAGGAAACAGCTAAAAGAGAAAGCATATGTAACAGTAGCTATATTGGATCCAGACTTTGGTCTTAAAGGGGAAGCTGTCCAATATTCGTTCTGTCTGCCATTCATATTAATCATAGCACATTGCTAGAAAATGTCTCACTGCTCTTGACTTAATCACTTTTGTAACTTTAATAAGAAGAAATAATAATAAAAATAATTATATCTATCTATCGATCGATCGATCTAGAGATATATATATATATATATATATATATATATATAGATTATATATATATATATAGATATAGATATAGATATAGATATATATATATAGATTCTATACACGTGTTAATTATATCTATCATAGATAGATATAATTAACACAGTGAAGACTAATTAATTTACACAATATGTAGCGTTTCTTATTGTAGTTTTTTGTCCTATTGCTTATAATTAGTTTCTTATACTTATTTCATCACTGACTGTTTATTTATTTTCAGTGAGCTTGGGTTTTTTTTTTTTTGTCTAATTTTAGGCTTGCATTAGTTTGATATTGACATTGGTGACAAGGATTATGAAAATTCTATGGTATCAAAGATTTTAATATAATAACCTTTTTAAAAGAAAAAAAATTACTATATCGTGATGTATATCGTTATCGTGATATAAAATTAGTCATATCGTGATATAAGATTTTGGTCATATCGCCCACCCCTACTTGTACATATGGGTGCAGTCATTTTAGACCCTTCCAAAACTGTTGCAACAGAGATGGAAATACAATTTTTAAATACATGAATTCCATCTCTGTTGCCACAGTTTTGGAAGTGCCCTTTTCTGTTCTAAAGAAGGGGGTGTCCCAATACGTTTGTCCATATAGTGTATGTACAAGTCATTGGTGTTTGGTAAAGAGTTTTTGGCTCAAGATCTGCATTTAAAGTCACACCAGAGGTGTTCAGCTTGGATTAGGACTTGGCTTTCTGCAGACCAGTCAAGTTCTTCCACACTGACTAAATCAATAATTTCTTTTTGAACCTTGCAGTAACTCTGAACTAATGTAAACAAAGAGCGCTGTGCACAGGTTAAGAGATTTTAAACAAGCACTATTAATGCACATTTAGTTAACCAGATGAAACAATACACATTTTAATGCTATAAAAGTGTGCACACATTGAGAGAAATAAACAGCAGATGTTCATATTAACAACTTCTTTAACTTGAGCAAACGCTGCTAATACACATATAGATTTGTTAATAAAATGAAAACATGCATGTTTTAAAGCTAGTGAATAAAAGGAAACGATCCACCCGCATGCCTCTGCTCAATGATGGTGCCTGGATCAGCTGTGATCTGCGTCTCGGGCCGATGACGTCACTTCCAGGGAGGCATGCCCAGGCCTGTTGGACACGCCCCCGTCCCCTGACTCCACCCCCATGTCAAAACAGCACCACAAAGTGAGACGCGCAGAAACGTGAAGCGCAAAGGGAAAACGGTATCGCAAGTTCAAACTTGACTGAAACGCAAAATAAAAGTTGCATTGCAAATAAATTAGTAGATATGGCCATGGAAAATATGTATTGCAAAATCATTGCTTTTGCTCTGTTTTATTTATCTATTTTGCAATTCTTTATTTTCTTTTGCATATATATGCGGCATTAAATTGACTCCATATCCCTCGTTTAAGAACGAGCTCCTCGTTTTGTTCTGGTCGTTCTCCACCTGGTTCTGTCTCTTCACGCTCCGTGGTGGTGTGTAAAGATCGCACTCATCCAAATGATTAAAAAATATTACTAGTTGTTAGATTCAGTGGTGCAGATGGTAAAGTTTGCAATACACTTCTTTTGACACGATCGACCAGGGTTCGAATCTGCCTTTTGGCGAACTTTTTTTCTCGCTTTTTAAATTTCAAATCACATCACATCAGAAAAGCATTTATTTTTTTATTTTTATGAAAGTATCGGGTAGGGTTAGGGTAGGTGTAGAGAGGGCTTTTGTCCCAATAAGGTGGCATCCATTTAATAATTAGAAATAAAATTAAAAAATTACACTCAATAAGTTATTGCATACTATTTTATAATGTATTACAATGCAGAAGTGCAGATAATTACCACTATTTTTGCAATAAGTAATGTTTTTCTCTAATAATGTTTTTCGCCATGTTTTTATTTTATTTTAACATAGAATAAATATAATCTAAAGCTATCTGCACTGTGTAAATAACATATCACTAAAGAATACTGCTATTTTCACTTTGTGGTTTAGTCTTGACTTCTGGTCGTGAGTGACAGTGTTGGGGGATGGGAAATCTGTTGATTGTCGAGTGCCAAATAAACAGTGTTTATTATGTATATAGAGTATATTTATTTAAGTTCTGATAACTTATACTGTTTTGTGCAGAATTGTGTTTTCATGTTGAAGGATTTGTGCAATTGAGAAATATAAGCTTGTCTTACACTTATATTGTTATAGTAAAACTGTTTGTGCAAAATTTTTTAGCCAAAAAACCTACAATTTTTTTTGAGGGGGTCTCGCCCGGGGAGTAATTCAATGTAGAACCGCCACTGGGATTAGGACTTGGCTTTCTGCAGACCAGTCAAGTTCTTCCACACTGACTCAATCAATCATTTCTTTTTTAACCTTGCCTTATACACAGAGGCATTGTCATGTTAGAATAGAAAAGGGTCCTGTCCAAACTGTTGCTTTAAAATTAGAAGCACACAATTCCCTAGAATATCATTATATGCTTAAACATTAGTAATTTCCATGAGTACAAATCTTAAAGTAAGTTAGTCAACCCTTTTCATTAGAAGGGGGTGACCCAATACTTTTGGCAATATAGTGTATATATGACCCCAAACTTTTGAACGGGTGGTGTGCAATCTGTGCACAACAAACATACAGACCTCTTTTTTGTCACGGCAGCGGTCGATGTCTTTCTTCAGAGCCTCTACGCGTTTGAAGGACTCTTTGCTGTCGATGCTGTAGACGAGCACGAAGCCGTCGGCGAAAGTGAAGTAGTGCCGCGGAAACTCGTGACCGTCGCGCAGCCCGCGCGTGTCGTAAAACCGCACCTGCTCTCGGGTGCCGCGGTCCGTTTCCACTGACCCGATGTAAATGTCCTCCAGTGTCTCCATGGTCTCTGAACCTGCCACACCGGTACCACATGAATCTGTACTGCTCATTAATTTGGGTTTAAGAAATGTCTCGTGTCAGGCGGGCGCGGTCATAACACTCACCTGCGACATGGTTGGCGTACAGTAACTGCTCCAGAACCGCGGTTTTTCCCACTGACCCCTGGCCACACACCACCACCTTGCAGCTCTTACCCATGATCACTTACAACCGCGCAGTCTTCATTAAAGTATAGAAATACACTAGAGATAAAAGGTGGGTTGTAACAGTAGAAACCTGTTACAACGAGAGAACAGAGAGAATACTGATGTGCAATAATAATGCTTTATATGCAACAGTCACATGAGCGCTGCCCACACTGGTTTGCATAGTGTATCAGATTACTGAACAATTGAATACTAAATTGTATTCATCTTTGATAAGTATTAAATGCATTAAAGAAAATAACCGAAGCGTTTAAGAAAACAACTTAACTTACCGCACTCTCTTCCTGTTTATGTCAGATTTCAGCCTTCGACGAAATTTGACACCAGTTCCGTTGAGCTGAAGAGCGCCCTCTCTGTCCGGAGGACAACAATACATGCCGGTACATGTAATACATACATAGGTATTATATATATATATTTTTTTTTTCCAGTCTCTGTATTATACATGGGTATTACAAAAAAAACAACAACAACAAAAAAAACTTTTTCCAAAAATAACTAAAAAAAAAAAAAACACATGTTAAACTTTGGGATTGCATGTGGAGAAATATATATACACTGACATTGATATATATATATATATATATATATATATATATATATATATATATATAGACATTGATATAAATATATGTTTTTGAAGAAAAAAACCTGAAATGATATTGTACAAACACATTCAGGTGAACATTAAAGAGTATTCAACACAATATTTCAAAGAAAACACAGAAGGAAGAACACATAAGCAAGATAAACAAACTAATTTGTTTTAAAATAGGCTGATGTTATTTAAAAACCATTAACTATAAATAGACCTAAATACAAATAAATCAAATCAACTGGAAAAAGTTGACAAGTAAGGAGGAAAGTAGATTAAACCTTCTAAATAGTATATACTAAAAATGGAATGTGCCACATTAATATTTGTTATCAGTATAGCTAGTCATTATTCATGAAACACATTATGACGTAACCTATACGAAGTCATATATGCAGAAGTTGTGAAGAAGCATTGGTTGCACACACCTTCTCAATGAATACACTTTCTTAACGGAATGAAATATGAATAAAGGGTAATAAAACATTTTGGTCTCTATTTTTACTGAATCGATTGAATGAATGAATGATTTAGTTATTCGGCTGACCACCTGTGATAGTAAACAGGACTGATGACTCACTCATTACATCAACTGAAATTAAAATAACATACTAGCACTAAATTTAGTATAGGCTATAAAATGAAAATAATTTAGCTTTTAAAGCAAAAGTTCAATAATGCATAACAATACCTACCAATATCATCTCTGAAAAACATGAAAGCTTTAAAATGTGTTCAGTCCATGCAGGTAGCTACTATGATTTTATTTTCATTTTCTTATGTTTAGTTTTATTAATTGATTTTATTTTTTGCTGTTTATCCTAAAGTATCCCCTGACTGTATTTGTAAATCTTTAAAACCAATTAGAATAATATTACACTATTACTATGCCGCATTCAGCCATACAAAAATACGGTCATTTTGTCACCACCTACTGGTGTAGCGCAACGTCACCTGCGAACACTGAGCGAATATTTTAATTTAAGTGAACTGATTCAAAAGATTTGAGTCGCGAATGTGAATCAAAATCCCTACATAATATTTTAAATAAATTCTTTAAGTTGTTTCACATAATTTTAATAGTTACTACTGATGTCCATAGAGATATCTATGGAAGCCTGTTTCCGCCACTGAATAAAAAAATTAAAAAAGGTTATTGCGATTTTTTTTCTCACAATTCACAATTTATATCTCACAATTTTGACTTTTTTTTCTCGCAATTCTGACTTTTTTCTCACAATTGTGAGATATAAACTCGCAATAGAGTGGTGGAACTATGATGTCACTTTGTAGGCGAAAACCCAGAAGCGAGTTCGCAATTTAGCGCTTCCGGTTCCATCGTCCCAGAGTCGATGGGTTTTTTTGAATGGGATTTTGCTTAAATCCCTTAAATAAGGTCCGTGGTTCACACAAGCTCAAGATACTTTCACATTTTATTCTACGACATAAAACACACCAGTTACACCCCACTAGTGATTTATTTAAACTGTTATGTTTCTTAAAAAAGACGGTTGCTAACAAGTTGCTAAATGGGACTACAGGCGCTGTCGAAGACATTAAATGTGATCACGCCGAACAGTTTATCAATTTACAGTATTTTCCAGTTGTAGTATAATTTGTAATTCAATTCATCGAATTGAATTTTATATTCATTTTATATTGTTGTTCAACAATGTTGTTGTTTTTTTTTCCCGAAATGAGACACAAGTCTTTGGAGGGAAGATGCTTGAGTTTATCGCTTACTGATGCAGAGACTCTGGGTTCATACCATAAGGTAAACTCATACGATTAATCCATGTAAACACCACATTTACCGGCTTAATGTGGTAAAAGTGAAACTTTAATGATGCATAGTGCTTAAAGCCAAGTTAAAATTAAATGTTTACGGCCACAAGAAGCTTTTCAACAAGGATAAAATAACATTTTGTGTACCATTCCTAACAAAACGATAGCTGAAATGTGGTACTTTGTTCACTAAAATTAGTTTAATCTTACCATATCCAAAAACTTGTTCACTCTGCTGTTATTTAATAGATTAAATGCACTATAATTTTATTGAATAGTATGTGGAGACACGTTTTTAATTCAAATATTCATATTAATCAAGGATTTATTGACTTTTAATGCACCTAATTTCAAAATGTACAGAAATACGTGCTTTAAATGTCCTTTAGTTAAGATTATTTCATTTATTCACTATACTATTTATTACTAATGTCTCATTTCAGTTTTAGTTTGTCTGTAGTTTTGTATTTATTCCAGTTTATATGAAAAGGTTCATGTAGCGTGGATTAACATTCATATACAGAGCAGGGGCGTAGCCACACCTAAAAACAGATGCAGAATTATTATTTTTTTAATCATAATAAACATGGGCGGCTCTAAGGAGGGGCTAGCAGATGCTTCAGCACCCCCAAGAAAGACCAAAGCACTGCCATAGCACCCATAAGAAATTAAATAAAATAAAAACATTTGACTTATTGCGCATTCATAACTCGTGCATTGCAATATAATGTGACGTGATTAGCAGGCGCACTTTTCGAATTGTCAGCATTTTATTTTAAAAGTGGATCGGTTCCTTGTGCCAAGTAGGCCTGTCCCCGACTAAAGATTTCACTAGTCACATGTAAATTTATTAATATAATAACCTAGGCTACTAACCGTCCTTTAATATATAGGCATATAGCCTATTCCGCGCTCAAGCACACGTATGAAACTTGCAATGGCAAAAGTAGGCTAATGATTATGAATATGTTGGGGGAAAGGGAAAAGAAAACATTTTAATTATTTGTTAATAAACTAGTGATTTCTTCTCAGTCAGTGTCGGCTGAAAAGATAAAGTTGCTGAATGCGACGCAGCACTCACCATCTCCACATGAACTTTAATAAAGAAATGCACCTTTTCATTCCGACTACGTAATTAGAAATGTTCTATATTTATATTTTTACAGGCTATATCAGCCTAGTCTGTTCTGTTCTGTAATGTTAGTAATACACAGTCTTGGGGTTTGTTTGGGGTTTTTTTTTGCACATTAATCTGACAGTAAATGTGGCACACCCAGTTTTTCTGATGCACACCCAGAGTCTCTTTTCTGGCTACGCTCCTGATACAGAGTAAATCCTTCACTGAACATGTTAAAAATAAGTTTGAAACAGTTCTTGAGAGAGCGCTGGTGGTGACGTTGAAGGCGAGCGACCGTGGTGCTGTAGTTCGTTTGTAGCCTAAGTTTAGCTTTTTAGTTCTGGCGCTTTTATTTAGGCTTCAAAATTCGTCAAAGTTATATTATTTTGTGAAGATTATCTTGATTATCGACAAAACGTGTAAGTTTCATGAGCTATGATTGAACACGATGCGATTATCCAAAAGCCTATGGAAAAATCCTATTGGCTTTTTGTTCAAGGAACCAGTTTCATGCTAACAGCCGATCCACCTACAAAGTGACAATAGTTCCCCCAATCTATTGCGAGTTAAAGTCAAATAGAATAACCAAGACATGTCACTCCTACAGTTTCGAATGGAGAAAAAAAATGCAACGCTCAATATGGCCGATCAATCGCAGGAAGCCCCGCCTTCTGAATGAAAGAGCCAATAGTTAATCCGTAAAGTCAGCGAGTCACTGCAGCTACAGTTAGAAGTCCCGGTTGCTATAGAAACACGTTTAGGACTGCGCATGAGCGCTGGCTGATCTAGCCCCAAAAATTGGCTTTTTATAACGCTATTTGAGCAAAAGAAACAATATTTATGATACTGTTGTTGTCAGATTTCTCTGGTGATTTCAAATATGAAATTTAATCGTAAGTGTAGTGAACAGTTTTGGAGAATTTCATGTTTCCCCATTCAAAGAGATAGTCGCACTTGCGTGCCCGACAGGCGTTTCAAATATGGCCGCCGAGTGACATGACCTGCCTTAAAGGGCCTTTGTTAAAGCCCAGTTTTGAGAGGGGGGAGGGGGAGACTAATATGTTTTTGTGAGTTTATTTCTCACAATTATGAGGAAAATAGTGAGATTAAAAAGTAGCAATTAGCCTACCTTTTTATTTTTTATTCAGTGGCTGAAACGGACTTCCATAGATATCTGTGTAACGTTAGTCTCTATAGTTTGAAAACAATGTACAAAGTAAAGGCCAGTTTTTGAAAAACTACTGGAACCGTTCGTTTTAACTAACTAGAAAAAATGCTTTGATTTGAACTTAAGTGCACTTTTATTTCTGAAAATTGCTCACAGTATTGTTTGTCGTATATCCGTTGACCTACTATGGGCATATTGCGCAGGGCTGCGGAAGGCGGAGCTGAAGGCGGTATGAAAGGCTCGCATGCCTCGCGTCTTCCTCCGCCTCTCTACAGCAAAATGGCGACTGTTGACTACGACTCGTCCGCGGATCCAGAGATGGACTTGACCAGCGACGAGGAGTTAGAGAGGTACCTGATAAGAGCGAGCACTTTAATCAGATGCCGGCCGGTCCGTTTGTGAGGTATCTGTGGTTTAGGGAAGCCGTGATTGGGCTCACGCTTGTGTAAAGACCCTGAGATCGCGACTGCCGCATAACTTGAAAATCAAGGGTGTCTATGGCCTAGTGTGCCAGGCAGCTGCTTTTAGTGCTGGTGTGCCTTGCGATTAGCTTGCTGTTGTTCTTGTATCTTTTAAATGAGCTTTGAGCTTTTAAAGCGATGATCAAGGGTGCCGTGCATCGTGTTATTACGACAGATGTGCTGTACTCCGTGACACAGTTTTGGGGTGAGAATTAGGTTGAAGGCAGCGTGACATAATTGCTCTTAAGAGCACAATGCAGACGCACTTAAACACAAAGACAGGACAGCAGAAACATCCAGCTGTTCATCAGTGACGCACTGTTGCCTTAAATATGTCAAACATTAATAGTTGTTTAGTGAGACCCTTAGTAGGTGACTACAATACAAAAGGAATCAAAAAAAAAAAAACGCACATGCGTATAATCTTAGAGGAAATGACGTTCTGTCCCTGCGGGTCTCCTATATTTGCAGGCCACTACTTTTGACACATGCTTGGACGTTTTGTCCGAGTATAGGAGCAGGAACAGATGTAAAATGTGTCTCTTAAAGGGACAGTGTCCCCACAAAACATGTACATTCTGACATTATTTACACATTTGAATTGCTAATTTAGGTCACGTTAATGAGAATGACAACCTCAGTCAGAGTTCTGTTTTATTTTATGTCAAAAGGACGTGTAAAGAAAGTGAATGGGGAATGACACTAACACTATAATTTGAGGCTGACTGACATCTGCATAGATGACCGAATTTTAATTTTAGATGTACTGTCGCTTTAAATGCACGTTGCGTTTCGATTGTTTATTCAGTTTGAACCCAGAAAATATATAATATAATATAAGGACTAGTAGCTATCTATAATAAGTGGTTCACTTCTGGAACTTTCTGTTTGAAGCCTCTGTGGGCGGATGGAGGCATGACGTGAACTTGCACCTTGACTAGAAACGATCAGTTACCAAACTGTAACTAGACGCGCGAGAAGTTAACTTAACCTCGTGTCTGACATAACTTTCCTCGTGTGAAGTGTAGTTGGAGTATTATCTGTCAGAGTCACACACTACTCTAATGACTGCACAGTACAGACCTGATGTTCCTGGTGAGCTCTCAAGTATTTGACTTGAACATTCTATTGTGACCCTGGACCACAAAACCAATCATAAGTAGTATATTTGTAGCATTAGCCAACAATACATTGTATGAGTCAAAATCATTGGTTTTTCTTTTATGCCAAAAGTCATTAGGATATTAAGTAAAGATCATGTGCCAGTAAGAGATATTATAAATTTCCTACTGTAAAATATACTATACTATATTAAAATTTTATTTTTGATTAGTAATATGCATTGCCAAGAACTTCATTTGGATAACTTTAAAGGCGATTTTCTCAATATTTAGATTTTTTTTGCTCTCACAGATTCCAGATTTTCAAATATCTGTTGCATCTCGGCCCAATATTGTCCTATCCTAACAAACCATACATCAATTGAATGCTTGTTTATTCAGATGATGTATAAATCTCAATTTAAAACAATTGACCCTTATAACTGGTTTTGTTGTCCAAAGTCACACATAATTTGTCTGCTGTTGTTTTAATAGATTGAGTTACAGTTTCCCATGTAACTTTAAAGGGTTACTCTACCCCAAAATGAAAATTTTCTCATTAATCACTTACCCCCATGTCGTTCCAAACCCGTAAAAGCTTTGTTTGTCTTTGGAACACAATTTAAGATATTTTGGATGAAAACCGGGAGGCTTGTGACTGTCCCATTGACTGCCAAGTAAATTACACTGTCAAGGCACGGAAAAGTATGAAAGACATCGTCAAAATAGTCCATCTGCCATCAGTGGCTCAACCGTACATTTACGAAGCTATGAGAATACTTTTTGTATGCAAAGAAAATAAAAATAATGACTTTATTCAACAATTAGTCTCCTCGCGTCAGCATAGCGCCATATGCCGTTCTGTGTCAACCGCACCACATGGATGTGCTGTTTTCATTCAAATCAAAGCGTAAACAAACGTAGAAGACATAGAACAGCATACTCAGTTTACGTCTTCTCTGCGTATTCTCGTAGCTTCGTAAAATTACAGTTGAACCACTGATGGCAATGTCAGTTGGACTAATAGTGCAATAGTCGGGCTCTGGAACTGTAAATCCCATTCATTTTCATTCCTCTAAAGACAGACCTGCTATGAAGTTGTTAATCGATGGTAGATGCTTTTGTTGAAGCCATCAGCCTGCGTTATTTCAATTTATTTTTTAAATAATCATGTTCAACTAATGCAAAATTAAATTACCCGGGATTCTGCAGAGAAATCTCCACCAGTCGGAATCAAAATGTATGCATATATTATTTTGTGTTCTCCTTCACTTTTAATTCATGTTAATTGCAAAGCTTCATGGGATTGTAGCTCTTTCCCTCAATAGAACTATTAAGTACAGTCTTGTACCTTTTTTTTTTCAGTTGTTTTGCTTCAAGTGAATGTTTGTATTGTTGTAATTCACCTCATTGTTGGTTGATTTGGTTAATGGCTTAAACTCTCAAACTGAGGTATGAAAAATGCATGGGAAAAACACTTCAAGAAAAAAAGCTCTTGAGAAAGTGGGTGGGCTCTAATACACTTTATAGGAAACAACTACTACACATCATGACTTAATTGTGCATGTGATCTAAAGTATTAGTCAGCTCATGTACCTGCTCTACCAATGATTCACGTCATTACGTCATTCTCTGTCTCAGAAGTCTGCGTTTGGTTTCCAGATTAACTGGAGGGTGTGAACGGTGACGTCTGAATAAAGCACTATATTTGCATGACCACACAGGTGGCACAGGACAAACGCTTCACTACAGCTGCTCTCTGTCTGAGGAGAGAGAGAGTGAAGTTGAACTTTGGTGTGCGATTAAGTAGGCTCAGCTGCTGACTGGTGTGTAAAACCCTCTCGAATATTCCAGAGATAAAGGCGTCATTGACGAATATTTCATCCGTGTGATTTGCAAGCAGCTTTTGATGAAGTAAATGGCATGCTGACTTGCTTTGCAGTTGTGACAGGATGTGATTTATTAGTTTATTCTTTGTGTCATTTGTGTCAATGTCTCTTATAAGTTATTGGGCTTTTGGTCAGCTTGACCTGAAACAAGGGTGAAGATAATCATGGATTTACAAGAAAAACAAAACATTTTCTTAATGCAAGTGGTTTTTGTTCATTAAAAAAAGAATGACTTTGTAATCTGTAATCAAAAGTTGTTCACCCTGTCAGCCCAAATTTGATTGGTATCTGATCTAAATGTTTGATGTCCATAATATGTATTGTAACCATTCAGATTTGGTTTTTGTGTCCTGTGGCGCTCTTTTGTTTCTTACGGAATATATGCGTTGTTTTCTGTGCATGTTGTTGTCTTACAACATGTTGCCATTGCACTGAATTTTATGAGGCAGCAGCAGAAACGCAAGAAGCTGAAATGCGCAACTAGTCTCAAAATTCAAAGAGGTGTGTAGACCAGCTGTATATTGTCATTTTCTGCTCGACTCATGCTTCGCAACGACGCAACCTTGTTTCTACAAAGTCATTCAGCATGTTTTCTTTATACAAACAACATCTGATGTGTTTACATTTTACATGGCATGAGAAAGCTACACAAATTCAGGTTAGAGCACTCAAAACAAAACAGGTTTCCCTAAACACAATTTGAATAGGATTTCAAACAACATATGAATGTTAGTCTGAATATGCCAATTTTGTCATAACTCGATACTCCGGTGAATGACACTTCTTTCTGGTCATGTATGTTGGACTTCTTCAATCGTTAATCTGCTTAAAAAAATCCCGGCCACGATCAACTGCAAGCTCACACTCAGATCTGACATTTTTGAGTGATCCCAGGTCTCAATCTAATCAACAACCAGTAATTTGAAGTCCCTTCCCTACTTTTTTTTTAATATATATTTATATATATTATTTTTCTGATGTTGTAATGTGAACTCATAATTATGGCTGCAACGGTTAGTAGACATTATCGACAAAAAAAAAATTGTCGACAAATATTTTTGTTGTCGAGTAGTCGTTTGATCTCGTATGACCTAATGTAAGAGCCTGCAATAATGCGGTTTGACCAGTGTGGCGCTGTAGCGCAAGACTGTAATTCAGCTCTCCTGGATGCAGTTCAAGAGAAGAACACACAGCGCTTCAGGTAGGGATGTAAGATTCCGGAATTTTTGGAATCGAGTCTGATTCCTGGTTCTGGAATCGATTCCATGAATCGCCTTTTTTTTTTTTTTTTTTGATTAAAGGAACCTAATCTCGCCATGACTGCAGGATAAAGGTCGTAGAAAGTATCTTTCTCATAATATGAAGCTTTATTTGTAAAAAAAAAAAAAAAAAAAGACACTACATTGCTTTAGCTCCTAACTGTTTCATTAAAACTATCTATCCGAAAGAACCTTTTCGTAGAAACGAATCAGACTTCTAATCACTTTTAGCAAGCATGAGGCGAAGGGTAATAAAAATATAAAATGAAATGGAGCTTTTATATATAAATAGAATTATCTTTTATCTCCCAACTCTCGTAATTACGGCTTTTATCGAGCATGAGGCGAATGGTGCTTCTCAAAGGGAAGGCTGCATCCTCAAATTCTGATCTCAGTACCGACTCGTTTCCTTTCAGTTTATTTTCGTGAATTTAAATGTGTGCAGCCTTCGTAGGATGCAGCCTTCCATTTGAGAGGCACCCATATTGTTGAACTGAAAAAAGCTCTGAATGAAGAGTCGATTCCTCTTGATGGGATCGATTCCAACCTTTGGAATCGAGGAATCGATTCTTTTTGGAATCGATTCCCAGCTGTAGCTTCAGAGCAAACAACGAGAGCAAAAGCAGCCGAACGAACCTGAAGCTGCTGAGCGGCGTTTGGATAATATGTAAATATATGCTGCGCGCTTTCCTCTCAATAACGAAATAAACACAACAAAAACTGACCGCGGAGTGAAACCAGCAGTTAAAAACGCATCTTGATTACAGCGATGTGGATGTTTGCACGAGCTCTGCAGTAAAGTCCAGTCACGTTTATTTGTGTAACGTTAGTACTTTATGCAATAGATAGCCTTAAATCAAGCAGCTTTACAGTATTAAACATGAAAAACAAGAGTCAGTGTCGATTTCAGTTAGAATTCCAACTTGCTTTTCTGTTATAAAGCAGCTGTCCAGTGTGGAGCTAGATAGTGATTCAAATCTTTATTAGTGGGGGGAAAATTTCATTAAAGTGATGGTTTGGTTTGCAAAGACCAAAGCTTGATCTAGCTCAGGACTGTTTTGATTATCATAACCCTATTAGGTATTTTAAGAGATTATTTTGTGAATAAAATAGTTTATCCAAAAATAAAACGTCTTCTCCCCTTTATCTTGTTTCTTATCCATATGACTTACAAAAGGAGATGTTAGGCAGAATGTCATTGTTACTTTTTCATATAGCTAATTACATGGTGAATATGAGAGTTTCTGTCATCTATTTTGTGTGCCAAATATATATATTTGCATAAATTAATTGTATAATAATTGTAATTACATATGACTTTTAAAAGCTGAAGTGATTACCGTTATATATTTGTAATATATGCATAACTCAACATTTTAACTAATTGGAAAAGCTGAATAATCAATGTCTACTGACGATTAATCGTTCTAATAATAATTATATTATCAAAACAATCGTTTGTTGCAGCCCTGCTCATAATTGTTCAAAATAATAATAGGGTTTTCATTTTGTTTTACTTTTTGCCTTTCATTTTTGTTTTGTAGCTCAGGGCTTGTAAAATTTCAAAATCCCTGGTAGCCCCCTTCATATTTTGGTAGCCCAAAAATTAATTTAACTAGCCCAAATAAAAGACATCAGATAAGTCTAAATGTGACCCTGCACCACAAAACCAGTCTTAAGTCACTGGGGTATATTTATAGCAATAGCCAAAATTATTATTTTCTTTTATGCCAAAAATCATTAGGACACGATGTAGGACATTAAGTAAAGATCATGTTCCATGAAGATATTTTGTAAATTTCCTACTGTAAATATCAAAACTTAACTTTAATTTGAGTAGTAATATGCATTCCTAAGAACTTCATTTGGACAACTTTTTTAAAGGCGATTTTTTTTCTTTTTTTTTTTTTTTTTTTCCAGATTTTCAAATAGTTGTACAGTTTTCAAATATTGTCCTATCATAACAAACCATACATCAATGGAAAGCTTATTTATTCAGCTTTTGACCCATAACTGGTTGACCGGTTGGATTTTGTGGTCCAGGGTCACAAATGTCAATAATACACACATCAATGAAATAATTTTATTTCACTATTTACAGGGTATCTGCAGAATTTAATTTAAGAATTTAAGAGCTGCACAAGTAAAATTAACACTGTGTGAGGTTGGACAATGTCTATGGGAACATTTTAAGCCATAAAATAACATGATTTACAGTTTAGATAAGTTTAAACAAAATCTTTATAAAATGGCATTTCAGCTTTTAAACCATTTTATGAAAAGTCAAACATATTATTAATTTAAAACAAATATTACTGTATTAACTGTTTCGATTTTTTTAGAAGGCACATTAACTTTCACTTTTACAACTGTTTTCTGAATAAAAGCATGGGTCAATATTCGCATCGATCCGAACATAAAATAGGCACACTGGAAATGCAAATTCACTCTCTTGCGCTTTAGGAGCAAATAAAGCGGTTCCCCCGGTAACGGCTGTACACAAAGCAGCACCACGCTCATATACGCTGCTTTATCAGGCATTTAATAGGCCAGATGAAATGAAAATGCCAATGACAGGTTTCTGAGGACAGAAGTCAAGTCAAGACAAGTCATTGTCAAATAGAAGTGTCACTTTTTCTCCAAAAAAAATGCTTCACTTTGGGAAAAAGGAAAAAAAGTGTCATTTCAAATATGTAGATATAGGGCTTATGTTGCCCTCGTTACCCACAATTCCGTTGTGCTCTGAATCCTAAGGACTAAAGTTAACCATCTCTATAGATGGCTATCACTGTTGCAGAACTGTTTCCTTTTGCGCCACTCTTAAGCCTGGAACACACCAAGCCGACAGTTGGCCGTCGGGCAGTTTTTGTTCGTCGACCGACTAGGTTTTCTCAGTGTGTTCTGCACCGTCTGCTTTTTTCGGCGTCGGAGCTCATCGGTCAGTCGGGCCATCTGATCATTCTGATTGGCTGTTCAGCTGGCGAACCAGTGCACGAGAAAGGCGCAGAACGGACGTGCTACTTGGCCGTCGGGTGTCCAGCGTCGGCTTGGTGTGTCTGTCAGGGCAACTTTGGACTTGGACGCCAACCCCACAGTCTGCTTTCGTCGCCACTAGTTCGTCGGCTTGGTGTGTTCCGGGCTGCATGTTTTAACTCTTCAGTATAGATGGGTAAAGTTAAAGCTGGTAATGTGACACTCGTTTTCTAGTCGTCTTTGAACGTATACTGCCCTGCATTGTTTCCCAGAACGCACTCCATCCCACCTGATGCCATTCATCTGTGTACTGTTTGACTGATTTAAAACAGACACCACTGGTAGTGAAGTATCTATGTTTAGCAGCCTAATCTTACTTTGGACACTTCCCCCAGACACCTATAGTTCAGAACACAATGTATTCGGTAAATACACACACTTTCACTTACCTTGATGGGCTTCTACCTGTTAATATTGTGTGTTGGAGTATTTATTACACTGGAGTAGGCAGGTATTCTGGAGCTTGAGTCCTGATAATGCAGCCCATTCTTTTGAGGTCTCACATCTTTGAAATGTGATATGCACATGCCAGCTGTATTTTCTGATCATCTGGTTTTTGTGAGGATTGGTGGCATTTCCATGTTCCAAAGCGCAAAGAGGATGTTCAGTTTTGGAGCGGCTAAATCAAACAAGTTTTCTAACAGCTGTTCTGATCTTCTGTTTCTGGAGGCATTATCATTTTTGTTTGTTTCACAATCCGCAGGGAAGCGGAAGGCTTCAAAGAGCAGGGAAATGCATACTATGTCAAGAAAGACTATGCTGAAGCTTTCAACTTCTACACCAAGGCCATCGGTAAGAACCCTTAAAAGTGTACTTTGCTGTATGTGGTTCATCTGTCTGCCTAATTTTCTGTAGGCATCTTTTGCATTGGGTTGTTCCTACACACTTCTGAATCACATGCTGCCCTCACATTAGACTCAATATTCACTCATGAGCACACTGTTTCTCTCGTCTCCACGTGTTTTCCTTGAAGCCTGTAACATAATTTCCAGAATAGATTTTGTCATAGCAACCACTTGTTTTAGAAATGTTTTGGTGACCTTTTCCATTCTGGTTTTAACAAAAAATAACCACAGATATTTTTTTTTTTTTTTTTTTAATTCCCCTTTCTTTTTGCTGAAGTGTCTATCTATATCTTTTGTTTGTGTCCTATTAACAGACTTGTGCCCGAAAAATGTCAGTTACTATGGCAACCGTGCAGCCACATTGATGATGCTGAGTCGCTACAGAGAGGCACTGGAGGACTCCCAGCAGGCTGTGCGGCTAGATGACACTTTCATGAAGGTGAGCCTTTTTGACGTTCCTTTTTTTTTTTTTTTAAGAAAAATCTCGAAAGGTTCCAGTTGGTACCATGCTTTAGTTACTTTAGTAGTTCATGAGGGAACTGCAGGGGGTTTGTGAGTTGATAAAAGGCTAATAATTAATTTAATTTAAATTTTTAAATATGCTTTCAAAAATGTTTAACATATTTAAATAAAAGCCTATTGTATCACATTTGATACACAAATTTCTAGCAAGTAATAAGCCTTTTAGTATCATTCTAAAAAAATGTCTCCGTTTAGGTTGTGGTTCATGCGTGTTTTTGCTGTGAAACCTTTACTTATTTTTATGAAAAAAAAAAAACATTTTTAGTAACGTTTTAAGATGAGCGCTTACTGGACTGAAGCAACTTAGGTTTATTGGATTACCTATACATTGTTTTTTTTGTTTTTAGAAAAATCACTGATAGCAACAAAGGTGAATATCAAATATGACCAAGCTTTTGATTAATTTTTATTTGTACATTTCTCAAACGGCATCGCATTATGTTTGGACCCCTACAATGAAAACTACAGAGCATTTAAATACCATATCACTAATTCAAATTATTGGGAAATATAGAGTGACATCTGATATTTGGATGCATTTTATGTAAGAAAGTAATCTACTATAATGTTATAAAGACCTCACTGATTTACATTACAAGCTATAAGAATTTCATTTTCTCAGTTTGGACACCTGAATAAAATTGTCCTTCTCAAATATGAGTATGTCATACTGTATGAGTCATAAAAGCTTGATGTGTCAAATATGATACTCAAAAGTCCATTCCATATCAAATATTTTCTGACTATTATTTCACATTTTAGGCTTTACAGGGTTAATCTCAAGGGGTACTTAAGGTAATTATTGTAGGTCAAAGGGTTTCAGCTGGCATAAAGCTTGGAATTCATGAACTGATAAAATGCATACCTTGAATGCAATGCATGTTGTGTTGGATAAGCATTAGCCATAAATGTTGGTGTTGGCGTAAATGTAGTCAGCATTCTGTTTTAAATTGTATGTCACTAATCATTATCGTTCTGTTCCACAGGGTCACATGCGTGAGGGCAAGTGCCACCTGCTGCTCGGCAATGCTATGGCTGCCAGCCGCTGCTTCCAGAAGATTCTAGAGCTGGAAACAGACAACAGTCAGGCGCAGCAGGAGGTACATTGACTATAAATACCATACACCGTGACGTCTCATTGCAGACGTCCATAATCGCCTCTGAACTTATGGTACGTGTCATTCATAAGGCCTCTGACCTCCTGTGTCTCTTGCAGCTGAAAAACGCAGAGTCCATCCTGGAGTTTGAGCGCTTGGCTGAGATCAGCTTTGAGAAGCGAGACTTCAGGATGGTGAGCGTGTTTGTTACTCTTCTAGCTGCTGAGAGTCTGATGGATAGATGAACATGAGTGTGTGTGTCTCTCTGTAGGTGGTCTTCTGTATGGATCGGGCATTAGAGTCCGCTTCTGCATGTCACAGGTTCAAGGTTTTGAAAGCAGAGTGTCTGGCTCTGCTGGGACGCTACCCAGAGGCCCAGTCTGTCGCCAGGTAACAGCACTATGGTGTTACAGGAAATGATATATGGTTATTCAAATTAAAGCTATGTTGATGTAAAATGATTCGGTGATGGCAAATGAAGTACAATATCTCGTTTTGCAGTATAGGCCTATTAAAACAGGAAGTGTGCTTTTACGTTTTATTGTATTTATTTTTAAATGGATGTTTTTAAAAGGTCTCACCACGAAAAGTACATTTTCTATATATTATAGACCGATATACATCTGCTATTGCCCACGTATTTTTCATCGTCCATTGCAAAATCCATATCAGTTGACCACTGATGTATATTTTCTATCTCACTCTTGCTTTTTGAATCTTCAGTGACATATTGCGGATGGATTCCACCAATGGCGATGCCTTGTATGTGCGGGGATTATGTCTGTATTACGAAGACTGCATTGATAAGGCTGTGCAGTTTTTCATTCAAGCGCTGCGCATGGCACCAGACCATGAGAAGGCCCGTCTGGCCTGCAGAGTAAGTGTGTTTGAATACATTAGAAGTATTAAGATTAAGGTTATTTAAAATTGAAAATTTGCTGAAATTGTACTCTCGGCCATCCAAGACGTAGATGAGTTTGTATTTCTATCCTAACATATTTGGAGAAATGTAGCTTTACATCACTTTCTCACCAATGGATCCTCTGCAGTGAATGGGTGCCATCAGAATGAGAGTCCAAACAGCTGATAAAAACATCACAGTAATTCATGTAACTTCTGTCTATTCAGTGAAGCGATAAGCTATATGTTCATAGGAAACAAATCCATCAAGGCATTTTAACTTTAAACTGTTGCTTCTGGCCAAAATATAAGTTTATAATCCATAATATTGTTTTCTCCAGTAAGAAAAAGTCCATCCCCTGTTGTTCTTTCACATCAGAAGTCGACATATTATTTTAGAACTGCGTTGGACTGTTTTTGCTTGTAAATGGTGTTTGATCTGTGCATATTTCTCTCCTGATTCAGATGAGATGATTATCACTGGAGAAAGCAATTTTATGGATAGAGGACTTGTATTTTAGCCAGAAACAACAGTTTGAAGTAAGGGTAGGCGATATACCGGTAGACTCGTTTAACCGGTCTGTGCTGTGGCCATGATCATGAAAATGTATCATTTGCGCACATTTTTAAGCATTGCACTTTAAAAAGTGATTTTAAGCTTGCCGAAATGCAAACAACAGTGCTATATGCATGCGCTGACTGTGAGGTAGGGGTGTGCGATTATATATTGTCTGCGACTATGGTAATTGTTGTTTTAACAATATGTAATTTGACATTATCGAGTATTTTGCAAAAACCAAACAAAACACCTACGGAGTGCACGCATACATTACGTGATGAAGTCTAGACTAGAGCGCGTGTGCATTTACAGTGTGTTCTTTCACTGCATGATGAATGATCACAAAATTCAAGATATGGGGTCTATGTCTGTATGTATGTGTATGTCATTTCGTATAGTTAAAATCACGATTTTTCTTCAAAAATAAGCATGATTATAAATGTGATATTGATTTTATACAACAGTTCAATAAACAAGTTAATATTAAGAGACTTACGTTTTAGACACCATATTGCCTGTTTTTGCTCCATTTCGCCAACAAAAAAAGATTCCAAACAGCTACAGCACTGTTTCGCGTCTTTGAGCAACATGACGATGTTTTGTTCCTGAATGAATCAACTGTTTAAAATGATTCAGTTCAGTCACAATGACTTGCTTATTAACATTGAATGTGAAATTAAAATCGCCTGTAGGTGGCAGCAAGTCAAAGTATCTTTTCATTTTAAAATAATTTGAAATCTCAGTATTTAATGTTTTGTTTTTAAAATATCAAAACATGATGCATTTGTAACTGCAGGTTAGAGCACTCCATGTCCCTCTGAGCTGCATTAAACGGTGTGTAAATGCATCTAAATGCCACTTCAGCTGCGACTTCTGCAAAGATTAATTTTGTTGACACTGGTTTCATTTGTTTGGTAACAGTCTAAATGTCGTCTTATTCTAATTGACTGATTAAATGTAACAATTTAACTCAAAAGATGCACACATTTAAAAAAAATGGCTTTATTAAAGGTAAAATTGCCCATTTAAACTTATATGAAAAGATTAATTTATCACTGTGAACTGACCACACAAAATATGAAGGATATCAAAAACTGCAGCTGTCCACGGTAGTCAGATATCAGCACAATAACGCACTCGGAAAAATATCTTCTGATTATCGTTATCGAAAAAATCCAAAAAAATATCGATCTTTTTTTTTTTTTTTTTCAATATTGCACACCCCTACTGTGAGGCTGTTTCGAAGCGCGGTCTGAGAGGCGCGTGCACATGAAGACGCTGCTCATAGAGTGTGTGAGTTCAAAATGAAGTGCTCATAGAACGTGCGAGTATTTGTTGCTTCATTGGCCTTGAACGGTTAAATACACATGTATCAAAATGAAATTGCAAACAGTCATTTAGGTCTTAAGTGAAAGTAAACTGAGAAAGCTGAGAAAGAAAACGCATATGTAAAGTATATTGTATTTGGATGTTCGGTCTTAACAGGGAAGCAACCATATTCCTCCTTTCTGTCATTCATTCATGATAATCAAACAACAGTGAGAAAAAATCTCTCACTGTTCTAGTCTAAACCTCTTTTATACTTTAATAAGAAGAAATTTAATTTGCACAGTGAAAACTGATTTTGATTTCATTTATACAATGTATGTAGCGTTTCTTATTGTAATGTTTTGCCCAATTGCCTGTAATTACTGATCTACATTGAGCTGGAGGTTTTTTTTTTCTTATATTAGTTTTTCTGTGATATTGATACTGGTGACAAGAATTATGGAAAAATCTAATTAAAAGCAAAAATAACTATCATGATAAAATTACTCTTATCGCGATATAAGATTTTGGTCATATCGCCCGAAGTTAAAGTTAATGTTTTAATGATGAATTTATTACAGACATGCAGCTTTTTGCTTGATGTTAATTGATGCACAGGAGTGGTGTGGATAACTTGTTACTCGGATTATTGTAATGTTGTTTTTATCTGCTGTTTGGACTCTCATTCTGACGGCACACATTCCCTGCAGAGGATCCATTGCTGAGCAAGTGATGTAATGCTAAACTTCTCCAAACCTGCTTCAGTGTAGAAATAAACTTACCTACATCTTTTATGGCCTGAGGCCGAGTACATTTTCAACAAATTTAACTCCAGTGTCAAAGTATCTAATTGTTTCTCTTTTATAGAATGCTAAAGCCCTAAAGGCGAAGAAAGAGGAAGGGAACAAGGCATTTAAAGAGGGCAGCTTTGAGGAGGCATATGACCTCTACTCGGAGGCCCTGACCATCGACCCAAACAACATCAAAACTAATGCCAAGCTGTACTGTAACCGAGCCACCGTCGGATCCAAGGTCTGCACTTGAGAAACTCCTTGTTTTGGTGTTGTACTTCTGTAGAAGTTTTGTTTGAATGCATTATCCGTATCGGAGTGCCCCACAAGGCCAAACAGTAGACCCTTTTCCTGTTCTGAAGCTGGGTCACATGTGTCGGTCTCATTTTGGTCATTGTTTGCCACTAACACACAGTGTTTCTCTCTCTTCTCTGTGTCTTCAGTTAAATAAACTGGAGCAGGCCATTGAGGACTGCACAAAGGCTATTAAACTGGATGAGACCTACATTAAAGCTTATTTGAGAAGAGCTCAATGGTACGTTTGTGTTTCTACACACTTTAAACATATTTGAAACTTAATTTGTTGTTTAACCTGTTCATTTTACAATGTAGTTACATGGACACAGAGCTGTATGAAGAGGCTGTCAGAGACTATGAGAAGGTTTATCAAACAGAGAAGACTAAAGGTGTGTGTTATCTTGAATGTGCGTTAAAATGTTTCATTTCCATTAAAGATGTGCCAAATCTAATTTTTTTTTTTCTGTGGTGTTTCAGAACATAAGAACCTGTTGAAGAACGCTCAGTTAGAGCTGAAGAAAAGCAAGAGGAAAGATTATTACAAGGTCCTTGGGGTGGATAAAAATGCCACTGAAGATGAAATCAAAAAGGCCTATCGTAAACGAGCCCTGATGCACCACCCAGGTACATATTTCATTGAAAGAATCAGTGTTTTCTCCTTGTACATTCTATATCTACAAATTCCCCAGAAGTCTGTTCTGTAGGCAGTAATGGAGCCACCAGTGTGTAAGAGAGAGTGGTGGTGGTGTTTTTATTTTTTTTTTTTCTTCCTGATTCTGTAACGCAGTCTCTTGTATCTTTCACAGACCGACATAGCGGAGCAAGTGCTGAAGTGCAGAAAGAAGAAGAGAAGAAGTTTAAGGAGGTGGGCGAGGCCTTCACTGTGCTCTCTGACCCCAAGAAGAAGTCCCGCTATGACAGCGGCCACGACCTGGAGGATGACGACATGAACATGGGTCTGTCTCCTTCACACATTCAGGCTCTTCATTTCTCTTTCTGTCAACACTTTTATTCTGTAAAATGGGTTTCATTAATGCTTCGTTTATTATGTAGTACTGTCTTTCAACTGAAGCTTCCATTTAAAAAAAAAAAATTAATTAAAAAATTAAATTATTATTTGATTTATGTATGGTGACTAATGATTTTGTTTCTTGTTATTTGCTCTTTTTCAGACTTTGATGCCAACAACATCTTCAAAGCATTCTTTGGTGGCCCGGGTGGGTTTAGTTTTGAAGGTAATTCATGTAAGGCAAACCTTTATTTACTCTTCATAAATTTATTAATCGCATGTTCAGACTGTACAGTAAACCATTGAATTACAGTACTGTTGTAAAGTTTAGGGTTGGTACGATTTTTCATGGTTTTAAATTACTTCTCTTAATGCTCACCAAGGAATTATTTACTTGATCAGAAATGCAGTAAAAACATTAATATTGTGAAATATTATAACTTAAAAACTTATCTATTTGAATATATTTTAAAATGCTGTTCATTCCTGTGATGTCAGCTGTATTTTCAGCATCATTACTCCAGTCTTAAGTGTCACATGATCCTTCAGAAATCATTCTAATATGCTGATTTGATGCTTAAGAAACATTATCAATGTTGAAAAGTTGTGCTGTTTAATTTTTTTTTGTGGGAACCATACTTTTCACAGTTCTTTGAACAAAAAAATGTCCTTACTGCCACTTTTGATCAACTTGTACATCCTTGCTGAATAAAAGCATTAATTTCTTTCAAAATAATCGTACTGAACACCAACTTTTAATCAAATGTGTAAATACTAGTGCTGGGAAATGATTAATCTCATCCAAAATACAAGTTTTTGTTTATATAATATATGTGTGTGTACTGTGTGTATATATAAAGACACACACAGTATATATTTTGAAAATGTAAGAAATGTTATATGTGTGTGTGTGTGTGTATGTATGTATGTATGTGTATATATATATATATATATATATATATATATATATATATATATATATATATATATATACACACACATACATACACACACATGCATATATACATGTATGTATGTATGTATATATATATATATATATATATATATATATATATATATATATATATATATATATATATATATATATATATATATATATATATATATATATATATATATATATATATATATATATATATACATATATACATACATACATACACGCATATAACATTTTTCTTACATTTTCTTATATATATATATATATATATGCACACATTATGTAAACAACCTTTATTTTGGATGATTAATCTTTGTCCAGCACTAGTAAATACATAAGATTACGACTACTGTAAAAATTTACTCTACAGCTGTTGTGATAGCTCATTTGTGTCAATAATATTCTCATATCATATTCAACTCTGATTCATTTAGTGACGCTAAATGTTTTTCACTTTTTTTTTCTGCAGCATCTGGACCTGGAAATTTCTTCTTCCAGTTCGGCTAACTTGGCAACTTTCAGAATGTATGCAGTAGTTTCACAACCTCTGAATTCCCCTGAACCGGACTACTCCCCTCCATCCCTGCTCTCTCATGTACTACACTCTGGCGTAACAGGCTTTCGGGCTCCACAGTTGGATCTGCGTCTGTGCCATTGACTTGTTTTACTGCTTACGCACAAAGACAACAACGGCAGGGGCACGACCATTCTGTACCAGAAAAACAACATGATGCATTGCACAGTTCTCTCTCTGATCGGTGTCCTCTTTGGCCCTTGTATTCCATCTTTAGTTTTATTGTTTTGTTTTGCTTTTTTTAATCCACTCTATCGAATGTACCCTGAATTCATTGTCATTTTTCACTTTCAGTTTTCAAAAGCTTCAACTACAAATTGAGTTGATGTTTGGGGGAACAAAAGATGGTGCTACAGGCAAATCTGCTGTTTCTCCCAGGCTCACTCTAAATACTTTAATCTCATTTCCCATCTGCCCATAAACAGCCCCTCTCCCAGCATATTAGTGACCGCAAAATGATCCACATCGTCCAAAAAACACGGGTTAGTACAGGAATTCATCACTGCTAGAGCTGTATAGATTGTTTAAACATGTACAGAGTCAGGATTCACACAGATATTATATTTATGCAACATTGCAAACCATTTTAAAGACCTCCGCAAACTATTATGTGAATGCAGCGCCTCATGCCAAATCTCACCGTAAGAATAACGCTGGTTCTGGGTTTCGTCAAGCGAGTGGATTGTTCGACTACTGCATACAGAGGTTCAGAGAGAGCGAGTTCACGCACCTGTTGACCATGTCCCTCTCTAAGATTCATTTGTCAATGTTGCCATTCAACCCCTTGCTGCATTGTACATTTTACTGGAATGTAAAGTGTTTCTTTGTGTTGATAGTTTGACTGTTTAATTTTTTTTAACTGAAATACACTCACTTTTTTGATATGTATATTTATTGTAAATTCGCTGGATGTGAGCTTTGGATGGATGGATGGATGATCTTTCAATACACTAGGATCTACACTCTTTAAAGGTTAAACCCAGGGAGAGACTATGTTTGGCCAGCACTCTTATTAACTTCTGAATTAAAGAGCCTCTGGAGGGAGGGATGTCAGAGGAGTTTATTGATCTGGTTATTTGTGGGCTTGATACCATTGACTCCACAGTGTGTATAATATGGATCTATGTAAATTGCAGGCATGATCAGTGAGCCATGTTTACCGTTTTACCTAAATGTTCCTTGACATTGGATCGCTGAAGATTTGTTGTGCTCCAGCATTCTCTTGCTGTCTTTGACCTGACCGTGTACCCAGTTAGGAAACTGTGCAATTTAAGCATTTGTCTGGAATACGTTCCTATTGCTCATCTTGAAAGATCTTCAGTGTATTCAGAAGACAATGTCCATGCTGACTTTGCTCACTCCGCTGGAACAGTCTTGACTATGGACCGTTTATAAAAAAGCCATGTAAATAAAGTAAGCCTCTTTCTGTTTTCCCCTTCACCAAATTCTTAACTTCTCTGTCTCTTCTAATACTTTTTTTTTTTTTTTTAAGTTTATTTTGCATCACCACAGGCATTTTCACATTCTTTCTCTTGTTATATTAAAAATAAAAAAAAAAACAGTTAAGTAAAGAAACGTTTTCTGCATTAAATATGATAATTATTTTAGAATATACAAAATATACAAAAATATAAAATATTTACAAAATATAAAATGTTACACCTTAGAATTTAAGGTTAACACGTCAATCAAAGGTCTCTCGCAGTTGATTGGCCGCTCAGGGTTTTGTTAGGCACGTTGCTAGGATACAGCGGACAAGACTTATCCGGACTACAAGTACGTTTATTGATATGTACTTAATGGTTTTGATGTAGTTTTGTATAAATACGCATAAAATGTCCGATAACGAGGAAGGACAAGGGCCGAAGAGTACCTTTAGCACCTATGTAGCTGAAGGTGACCAGCTGTTCCAGAAGAGAGAGTATGTCAAAGCTATTGAGAGCTTTTCCACGGTAAGCTAGTCACTATAACGGGATTATGCGAAATACATTTTACATGTCTTACATTAAACTGAATGCTTTATTTCACACTTCATAAGAGTCGTCTTTGTTGCCCACCAGGCTTTAAGTTTACAGCCGGATGATAAAAACTGTCTGGTCGCCAGATCCAGGTGTTATTTGAAACTAGGGGATGCAGAGAGCGCGCTGAAAGATGCCGAGACCTCCCTCAAAGACAACAAAGACTTCTTCAAGGTGTGTTCATCTGTGCTGCTAATTTCTGTATTAACTCCTCGTTCGGTCCAGAAGGTCCCAGCAGGCACAGCTTTGAGTCTGTATGTTTACTTGTCCTGAAGGGGGCGTACTTGCATAATCTGAAACTTTATCAGATGATTCTGGCAAAAGTAGGGCACTAAATTGCCCCTGAAAGTATGTGGACACTTGTAGCACACTTAAAATTTGATAAATATTATTGCATTAGATAAAGAAATGATAAACCAAGTGACATTTATGTCATAAGCACACTTTCGAATTGTATTCGAAAAATTAAGACTAAAAGTTTTAAGACAAAAAGGACAGGTCAAACTAGTGAAACGTGAGAGAGACCATCCACTAAAGTCACCTAAAAGTAGTTGCCAACTAGCTAAGAGAAGTGGGGTTATTTCTTGGGAAAGTAACCTTTTCAGATTGACACTTAGCTTGGTATTTTGTATGTAATGCAATGAAATTAATTCATTTTTAAGTGTGGTTTAAGTATCCAAATACTTTTGGAGCTACTATATATAAACCCTCTAAATGAATAATGTCCGATCCCAGTAAAAGCACTAAATTAACAGCAGTTATGTTTAGTTTCTAAATGTAAGAGAGAGAGAGAGAGAGTTAAAATTTAAATTGCTAGGAAAAGTGAAAAGGAACAGGAAAGACTTTTTACGTTTTACAAAAATCCACAAAAATATTTAGCAGCACAGCAGTTTTCAACATTATTAATAAAAAGAAATGTTTCTTGAGTAGCAAATCATCATATTAGAATCATTTCTTTCTTTATTGTCTCCATAAGGAGAAATTTGTCTTGAGCAATCAAGAGAGCAGATGAACTTACAAAGTTACACACACACACACACAAAAATGGGAATATTAATATTCCTTTTACATACACTAAATACATTTTACAATACCCACACATTTCCCACAAACCCTATTTCCTATTGTTCAGTAAAGCAGTTGATAATGGAATTAAGGAGAATTTATACCTATTTAACTTACAAATTGGTACCCTATATCTCCTGCCTGAGGGCATCAGCTCATACTCCTTATGGAGAATATGGCTTGGATCACCAATAATTTTAAGGCTCTGCTTCTTTACAGACCTCTCAAAAATCTCCGGAAGAGAAGTTAGGGGCACAATATCGATTATGTTTCCGTCTCCTAGCCACATTTTGAAGTTGTGAACTAGATTTAACTGACAAATTACCAAACCATATTGTAAAAGCATAACGTATAATGGATTCAATAGCAGACCTATAAAACAGTAACATGATACTTTTATCCACCCCATAGACCCTGAACCTTCGCAAAAAGTGCATATGCTGACTAGCATATGCACAAAAATTATATGCACATCAAGAATGATTTCTGAAGGATCATGTGACACTAAAGACGGCTACTTTCAGAAAGTAATGACTGCTGAAAATTTGGCTATTTCATCACAGGAACAGAATACACTTTAAAATATATTATAATTTTAAACTGTAATAATATTTCACAATATTCCTGTTATTACTGGACTTTTGATCAAATAAATGTGAACATAAGATACTTCTTTATATACGTGGATTTACTTTTGCACATCGCTTTAAATTAAATATTTTTCCTGGGTTGTTAAACCAAGAGATTTTCAGATGAGTGTATATCCTGTGATTTAATGGTTAAGGAGCTTTGCATGTGGTGTCACAAAGCATGTAGTGTCATGTAAGAATTATGAAAGAACAATGAAAAATCAGAAACCTGTTTGGTGCCATTGTATGTTCCTCTAGGCGTCCAGTCCCTTTAGTTACTGTAAACTGCTTTGCATGAAAAGTTTCTTCTAACAGATAACCTATGATTCTCCTTCAGTCTCCATCATGTCTCCTGCAGGGTCTGTATCAGAAAGCAGAAGCTCTCTACACTATGGGCGATTTTGAGTTTGCGTTGGTCTACTATCACCGAGGCAATAAGCTGCGTCCAGAGCTGCAGGAGTTCAGGCTGGGAATCCAGAAAGCTCAAGAGGCAATCGACAACTCAGTGGGCAGTAAGTCCTCAGACACACGATGAGAAATGTGGAGCTCATATTTTGGTTACACAGCAAACAGATCTCAGTTATCCACATCTCTCACCCCAACCAAAAGGTCCTTCCTCTGTGAAGCTGGAAAATAAAGGAGACTTGTCTTTCTTTCACAAATCTAATGGGGTGAGCTGGCTAAATTATGTTCTCTATCTCTTGCTCACTCTCTCATTAAATCACTTGCCCTCATCATTCACCCTGCCACTGTTGATGCTTTCCATTTATGTTTATTTCAGCAGTTAGTAACACACATTTGTTTGTTTGTTCAAAGGTTCGTTCCAAGCATTTGAATCATCCTCATAAGAGGGAATCCAAAAAGCATGGCCAGAAGATGGACAAAAATGAAAAATCAGCCAAGGAACTTCTGGGAGAGCTATACAGTGACAGAGAATACTTAGAGAAACTTCTACAAGATGAAGGTGTGTGTTTCAGGTTTTTTTTTTTTTTTTGTAGACCTTTTCAAATGTCAGATTGCATCTGTGAAAGTGCATATTCTATGTGAAGTTTCGCAATCTGCTCCAATACAGATCTTATAAAAGGTAAGATACGAACTGGAGAGCGTGTGCAAGATCTGATTGTAGGCTGTATCTCATATCTGGACACGAGGACGGCATTCTGGCAGCAACAGAAGCCCATCTACGCTCGTCAGCGAGACAGAAAAATCATGCAGCAGCAGTGGAACCGGGTTCTTCACAAGCCTCCCACAGACCCCACTCGATACGTCCTCGACAGTCTGGAGGAGATTGACACAGGTGAATCTCGGACTGAATCTCGGACGAGTCAAAGCTTACAGTATAGGTTCCTAGCAAGTAATTTAGCATTAGTCGCATACTCATGTTACACTTGCAAAACCATACACTATCGTTCTAATGTTCGGGAGTTAGAAGAATTTGTATTTAAAAGAAGTCTCTTCTGCTTGCCAAGGATGCATTTATTTGATCAAAAATACAGTAAAAACAGAAATATTATTACAATTTAAGCAACCAGTTTCTATTGTAATATATTTTAAAATGTAGTTTATTTCTGTGATGCAAAGTTGGATTTTCAGCAGCCATTACTCCAGTCTTCACTTGACCACAATTGTTTTGAATGGTAGAGTATGTAGATGATTTTTAGCTAATTGATGAGTGGCTGACTTTCATCAGGAACAACATTGAGGTTTGGGCGGGATTATGGTCCTAATTATTCTCTAGGTCACCCCACGATGTTTGTTTAATCATAACACACCCATCTGATTATTTAAATATTTAATAGTGCTTGCTGAGGACATTTGAACAAAACTCTTAATCCTAAATATTAAACTTTGGCACGTAACTGTGTACCATCTGTGCCATGGACATGAGCGATAGATCAAATCTTGTGACTTGCTGAGAAGAGATGTGCTTTTACTTTTCTACAGCTGTGTTTTCACATTTACCGTTGCCCTGCAAATTTCCATGGTCAAAATCCAGTCCTTTCAATAAGAATCGAGGTGTTTTGGAATTTAGGATAAGGGTGAAAGATTTCTCTATGCAGATTTCGCAAAGAGTTCAAGTTGGTTACGCAAATTTAACACACTGACAAATAGAAAAGCTGCTTGGTTGGAAAGTGACTGTGAGATTTTAGACTTATGATTTTTGGCCTGACAGACAACAAAACAGGTGAGAAAATTCTATAGACTTGCACTGAAGGAGAAACCTCATTTCAGAATCAGAATAATGTCTTATCAATGCTCTGGCATCACAGGACTTTTGGATAGGCAAGCACTACGCTACATAATTTTCAGAAAATGTATTGTGTGTTATTGGATTTTTGAGTATTATCTCTTCACTTAACAGCCTTGAGTTCAGGCAACACAGAAAGCGGTCTGAAGAAAGCCCGTGAGCTCATGAAGGTGGTGAAGGAATGGTCTGGGGAAGTGCTGCCCAATAAGAGAGAAGTGCTTGGGAATCTCCACAGCTGCATTGGTAGCCATATACTTATAATATCAATAGCACAAGAATGAGAAATATGAAACTCTATGTTAAAAGTGTCTCTTATATTCTATGTAGGCAATGCACTGATGGATCTTGGGAATATGGACAAGGCTCTGCATCATCATGAGAAGGATCTGGAGCTGGCCAAGAAAGGGTAGGCGACCATGAGAGCAGGAAAGCTACGTTTCTGTTTTTCTCGGTTGGTTAATAAACTAAAACTCATCCAGTGTGTTTGGTTTGTGCTTCGTTCCATAGCGACCTGATGGACAGTAAATCCAGGGCTCTGGACAACATTGGCCGTGTGTACGCACGGATTGGCAGGTTTCAACAAGCTATAGAAGTGTACGTGCATTTGCCTTTAATTAATATTGACTTTGGTGTTGATGTACACAGAGAAATCTGTTGTAATAGTCATTTAATTTTGTTCTGTGTGTGTTTGCGTAGCTGGGAGGAGAAGTTGCCTCTAGTATGTGGCGGGTTAGAGAAAGCCTGGTTGTTCCACGAGATCGGCCGCTGTTACCTAGAGCTGAAACGCTACGGCGAAGCACGAGACTATGGCTCCCGCTCGCTCATGGCTGCGGATGACATCAGCGATGAAAAATGGCAGCTCAATGCCAGTGTGCTCATGGCACAGGCAGAATGTGAGTCCAAACTACATTGCCCAGAATCGTCCAGGAAGCTTAATAGACTCTCTGACCATGAATAATCAAATTTCCCACATTGCTTCGAATCAATAGGAGTTAATGTGATCGTTATGTATATTTGATCCATGCCACGCAGTGCAATTAGATCATTTTACATCCTCTTTCACTCTGACACAGTGAAGCTGGGTAACTACAAGGCCTGTGTGTTACACTTTGAGAGGGCACTGGACCGGGCAAAACTGCTGCAGGACGACTCTGCCAGCGAAGCCATCCAGAAGGTCAACACAGACATTCCTATCCTGCTCTCTCACTCTCTCCCTCATCCCTCTCACCATCCATCTCGCCTGTGGCCTTTTCTATAGTCCCATTCAAACTACACTAAAATGAGTGAGATTCTAAATCATGCAGGATGCGCAATATGGTTTATATCACGGATGATCACAACTGTTGTTTGTTTGACTAAAGGTACACTCGCATGTACCATTGTTCAGCAAATATTTATCCAGTCATTTCAATAGGAATACATGCAACCAGAAATATTGCACAAGGGCGCTGTTCACTATACACCAGACATGTTCACAAGTCTCTGAGGTCCAAGTCAAGTCTCAAGTCTTTGAGGTCGAGTCTAAATCAAGTCTCAAGTCTTTGTTCTATTTATTAGCAACAGTTCTTTCAGCTAGTTATTGAGGCTAAATCGGTTTTGAAATACTGATTTCACAATAGGGGTGTCGAAATTAATCGTTTCTACGGTGCATCGCGATGCAGACGAGGACGATTCGGTATCGGTTCAGTAATCTTGAGAAACCACGTTAGCCGTTTTCACCCTGAGCTGTTAACCTTGTCAGTGCCAAGTATTTAGTATTTACTTTTGTGTGTTTGTTCTAAATCTCCTGCTGTCTTCTGTGCCCAGACTTAGTTTTGTTTGATGTTTGATACATTCAAGAAGCGTGTTTTCTCTGAGCAGGTAAAATTAAAGGTTCTGCTCATATATCTGACTACTTGTATTTATTGACAAATTTGTACACATGTGATGTAAAATTGAAAATTGATGATGCAGTGCAGTGATGCATCGTGATATCGAATTGAACCGAATCGATGACATGATAATCGTAATCGAACCGAACCGTGAGACCAGTGTAGGTTCACACCCCTATTTAATTAAAAATTAAAAAAAAAAAATTAGAGGCAACCACTGTGTTTTAAACACAACTCAATCCAAAAAAAGAGGCTGCATACATGCAGCATGAGCAGTTTTTAATCTAAATCTGAAGCAAAAACAAAATGGTCTGACTATAGTTTTGTGAAACTATTCTACATAAAACAAAACAGCAGACGGGCTGAATTAGAAAGCAGATTCACTCTCTGTCAGCAGGTGGCGCTTGAACGGCAATTAAACATCGTTTCTTTGGTTGCCGTTGTAAACAAAGCAGCGCTGCAGTTATGAACATTAATATGCATTATACAGAGGCAAGATAAAAAGAAAATACCATCTAAACTTCTACAGACAGCCAGTTCTGCTCAGAGACACATTCATATAAACTCCCATACAAAATGACTTGCGTTTTTTTTTTTTTTTTTTTACGAGTCTCACGAGTCCAAGTCAAGTCCCAAGTCTTTATTTATGCAACTTAAGTGCGACTCGAGTCCCCATCTCTGCTATACACACTGTTTTACAGAAATTCATGGTGCTATTGTTTATAATGCCTTAATATCGTAATTCCTTAGTCACATTTAGCAGATTAAAGTTGAGCGAAAATATAGTTTACATTTTGGGCCGATGCAAGCAATCAAGCAGTTGAGATATGCTATTTAGTAAATATCGCTCTACACAAGTATACTTGTATGTTTGTTGATGAAGTTTGAAATGTTTATATATCCAATTTTATATAAAGAGCTGGACGATAATATAGTTGCATTTTGCGGCAAAATAAAAAATGAAGCAGTTGTTATTTGCTATAGTATATATCGCATTACGCGAGTGTACTTGCATATGCAAATAAAGTTGGATATAATATAAATATTATTTTTTATATAAAGAGCTGTGCATTTTTTTTTTTCCTGCATTGTCACACTGCGTAGCTCCGCCAACAGTGAAAACTCATTGGACCAAAATCCTGCTCCTAGTGCATGTTAAATATTAAATGTGACCCTGGACCACAAAATCAGTCTTAAGTCGCTGGGGTATATTTGCAGCAATAGCCAAAAATGCACTGTATGGGTCAAAATGATAGATTTTTTTAATTATTTTTTTATGCCAAAGATCATATTCCATGAAGATATTTAGTAAATTTACTACTGTAAATATATCAAAACGTCGTTTTTGATTAGTAATATGCATTGCTAAGAATTAATTTGGACAACTTTAAAGGCGATTTTCTCAATATTTTGATTTTTTTTTGCACCCTCAGATTCCAGATTTTCAAATAGTTGTATCTCGGCCAAATATTGTACCATCCTAACAAACCATACATCAATGGAAAACTTATTTATTCAGTAGCAGTTGAAGCGTTTTTCAGAAGCCCTCCACCTTCCACAGCTCCACCTATATAGATCTGCTACGAGGTGATTCATGTATGCTATATGGGGGGTTATTTCATGTATGTTATATGTGCAGCAGCAGTATTTCTTACATGCTCACAGCAGCATGTTTGTGGATGTATCAGCAGTAGCAAGTCTCAGTACTTCTGCCGCAGCAGCAGCATAGCAGATCTATTCTATGAGAGGCCGTTCAAGACATTATTCAAACTTTCCACTACTATATATCTCATACACTACTATACCGTCTCTCACACACTACCAAACTCACTCACACGCACTATCAAACTCTATAACGTGTTGACAGCGTGACTTTGAAAATTAATTAACCACTGGTCTAGATGTCATAGGAACGTGGTAATTATCTCTTAGCTGCCTGTTTCACACTGTTTGCTTCAGGTCTGCAGCCTCCCCCTTCTCATTCATACACCTAAGATCAAACGAGATGTTAACATTGTCATGTACATTGACAAAGCCTCCGAGAGTTGTCATGACAGAACTGTTATTTTGTAACAAACCCTGAACATCCATAAGCAGAGCAATTAGTTAGTTAGAACATGGTTTCAAAATATTTGTAAATATTAGTTGTTTTGTCATAATATGAACAGATTATTGTAATATTTACATACAAGAAAACTGATCAATGAATGCATGTTATCTGATTCTAGACCATCCCATTCTTCTGATATTATATTTCTTCATGTTGCCCTGATATTATTTGTCTTTAATCGATTTCTCACCCTGCAGGCTCTTCGTGAAGCAAGACACAGAGTGACTCAGTAAAATGAGAAACCCCTCTGAATAAAATGGCTGCAGTCGACTTCCATCCACCTACAAGACAAGTCAGAACTAATGCATCCCTACTAGTGGAATAAAGTTTGCCTGAGGAACATTGTGCTGGATTGTAGTCAGTGTTATTGGTGAAGGATTACTTTGACTGCCTTTTCTGTACTTGTTTCCATATGGGTAAAAAGATGTTTTGCATAGTTTTACATAAATAAACTGTCACAGTTTCAGAGGAATAACAAATCATGTGTTATATTTGTGATGCAGTGTCCAAGTGATGTTGCCCAGATACTGTTAATGTTTTACAATAGACCCACACATGCTGTGACCTTTTGTTGACATAGAGAAATACTCTTAATTCATAATCCAACCATAAAGGTTTGAATTGAAAATCATTAAAATGAGTTTTGACATCTAATTTTACACTTCACCTATTGAGTTGATATTGACTTTATGTGCTCAACAAAACTGAACAGAAGTATAAGCGCTGTCAGAATCTACACATTACTGGCAGTTTTTGTGTGTGAGTGTTTTTGTGTGGGTTATATCTGCTATTTATGTGAACACACCACAAATACTTGTGAGAAAGCGATCACAGCCAACCTGCGTTTGTTCTGAACTTCACTGCGATGAGCTGAAGCAGCGATTCTTAACTGCAGAACCTGTCAGTGCAATGTCAGAACGCATAACCACTTAAACCCTGCAGACATTTCACACGTCCCTCACGGATATCAACAAGACACAGCATGCACACTCCAGCTGTTTTCATTTTTGCAGGTATGATCCTGGATAACTGGCCTGTAAACATGCATTCAAAGAACGTGTGGTGCCTGCAGATCCTTTTAAATTCTTTACGAACTTAATTCTAAAACACAAACAATGGAATTGAATACTTTGATAATTTCGATGTATTCATTATATATATTCATTAATATATTCTGACAATCATGATTACAAGGACCTTACTGAGTGCTGGAAATCAAGTCCATACTTGTGTGAGGCATGAAAAGCTTGAGAAATTTGTTTGTCTTATCCAAAGATTGTTGCAATATATATTTTATGCAGTAGATACTATCAAACCTATAGGTGAAGACAAGTATTCCTTTAATGGCCTACTGCAAATCTCAATCAGTGACAGTTTATGAAAATGGAAACGAATTTGTGATGTTTGCTCTAAAAGTAGGCCTCTATACAAGTGATTTTTCGTGGGACAATTATTTTACTAGAATGTTCTGAGAAGTTTATTACATATGAATGGTAATTTTGGGGGGCGCAATCAAAGGTTAGCTAATATATATATATATATACACACACACACATATATATATATATATATATATATATATAAAGATTGTGGGTCAATAAAGTAACCCCAACTTATTCGCACCATCTGCTAACATGACTGAACTGTATTCAGTAATTAAACCACGAGATAATCGAGACATAAAGACGAGCAGTATGATGTACCAAAAAAATAAATAAAAATTCCGGTCGCTGACGTGCACACAGTGAAGCAGCGGGAGCGCGCTCACATGGGCCTCTGTTCAGTTTTGTATCTGCCTCTCCCTTCCGCGTCCGCGTCCGCGCGCACAGGAGCGTGCTCAAGTACCAGTGGTTTCCGTTTTGTTTCCTGATTATTGCTAGTGCTCGGCCAGGCGGGGGTTGCTGCGCATCGTTCTGGAGTAACGTGCGATTTGGCTGTACAGCGCTTTGAACCTTCAGCCTCAGAAAACGGTGACAGCTTTTCACACATCTGCCAACGTTGTAATCAAGTGAGTTGCATTTACGCTGATCACTGAATGTTACTTTGTAATCTTGTAGAACGTATTTGCAACCAGTGAGTTTGATTATGCATATCTAACTTTAAGATCAAACAAAGGTTTTATATGCAACAGCTTCTGGCATGTGATTTATTTTCCAGCTGCGCTAGGCATTGCCACGCTGATTTGTTTTGTCTGCATGCAGCGTGGCTGGGCACTGCCACTCCCCAATCCACGGCTTTGCATTGTTACCGCTAATTAACTGAGCTCGCTCTTTTGGCCATATTCGTTTACGAGTCTCTGTAGATTTAGACATTCACTGAATTAAATGCAGCCCGCGTTTCTTTAAATCTGCTCACAATATTTCCCCCAAGTTGTCTAAATTCGTGTGCGCAGCGTCGTCAAATCATGTAACGTTACCGTTATATGCGTGTGACCTGCCGGCTGAGTGAATCTACTGGGCGTTTTGGGTTTTCTTTGTCTTCCATAGGTTAGGTGGCGTGTCCGAATCTAATTTGGTCACACAAAGGCTGCGTATCAAAATCCAGTGAGCTGCCTACCTAGACAGCAATTGGGCATCAGACACGCTGAACTGACTCTGAACGTGTTTGCTTCTGAGAAATGCTGCCTAAGCAGGCAGCACACTTGATATTAGACACAGCCTCAAAAAAGTGGCCTAAATGATGTGCAGGTGTTAGTGTCTCACGGCTCACTGCTGGGCTCCTGTAAAACAAGGGCCTGCTTCTGCTTTTCACACACTTTCATCAGAACCTGGGCCTTGTCCAGGGTGAAATTAAAGCTAGTTCGTGTAAAATCCAGCCACTGCATAGAGAAGTTAACATTTAGTGGCAGTAAGAGGTGCTTTTTGAACCCATCATCAGCTGTGACTTGTCGCTTGACTGATATCAAGGTTTGTCATTTGATTAAGCTGTAAAGATTTGCGTAGCTGTATAAAATAGGGAACAGCTGTTTTTTTCAGCCAGAAAGAGGTGATGACAACTAGTTTCACAACAAAAGCAATGACTCAAACAACCTAATATCTGAGCTACAGCTGTACTTCTGCTTCTTAATCTGAAATCTGAAATTAGACGACAGCAATGCGACGGTGCAAAGTATCATTAAAACAAAAGACTTCTAGCATACAGAGCTTCTACGGTTTACTTCAGGCCTCCATAAAAGAGAAAAAGATGGTAGACAAGGAGAAATACGGATAAAAAGCGAAGGAGTAATGTGTAGGCCAGGAAAAAAAAGCAGCTCTTGCATTGGCAGTCTGATGCCTACTCAGATTTCACTAGAAATGCACAGTGGTGTTTTATTTCAAATGAATTCGAGTGTGCATTGGTTTAAACGGAGCAGTGGTTTTCAGTTTTGCTCAGAAGGACGCTGTATAGAGGTTGTAGAGCTAAAATATGCGTTTGTGGCTAGTAAAACTGAAGTTTCCAAGAGCTTATGTGCTGTGAAGGGTCTGAAGAAGTGGTCGTTTTGACTACCATGTTCAGGTGGATAGTTTCTGTTAATCTTTACCAAGCGTTCATGGAGCTGCCTGTCATTTAACCCCTTGTTCACATTTGCATCACATGTAACTCATCTCATGTACAAAGTAATCTCTTGAAAAAATGCATTCGCACTCACTTGTGCCAAATTTATCTTGTTTAACAGAAACAGCCTGCTGTGTAGCAATGGAAGCTGAACAGAATCAGGAAGTTCCAGAGGCTGTTGCTGAGACACAGGAAGTGGCGATGAAACAAGAGGAGAAATCGGAGCCCAAGTCCGAAGAGGTGGCACCTTCAGAAGCCGCGGCCCCTGAACCAGAGAAGACCCCAGAGACGGAGCATTCTGCTGGGGAATTGCCAGAAAAGGAGAAAGTGACTGACTCTGAAACCGCTCCTCCCAAACCGTCTGAACCTGAGGTGGCGCTGGAAAAATCTCCTGAGGGAACCTCGGCTGCTGAGTCTTCTGTGAAACCCCCTGAGCCAGAACAGCAGAAGTCGTCTGAGGAGCCACAGGTTCAAGTGAATTCTGAGCATGAGAAGCAGGAGGAAGAAGCTGTGAAAGAGGAGGAGCCTTCCAAAGAGGCGGAGTCCAAACCCACTGCTGTGAATGAAGCCAAGCCCGAAGAATCTGATAAAGGTGAGGAGACAAAGACAGAAGGAGGAGAGGATAAGGTGCAACCAGAGGCTGATGGAGTTCAAGCTGAGGCAGAGACCAAGCAGAAAGAGCCAGAGCTGCCTTTGTTCTTTGGCTGGTTCCTGCTTCCAGAGGAAGTGGAACGAATTAAGTGTGCAACCATGGACTTTCTCAAGACGCTGGACACTTTGGAGGCCTTCAAAGAACACATCAGTGAATGTGAGTGGACTGTGTACATATACACTTGTGGTTCTTCTCAGAGCTGGTGTGTGTGTAGTGCTGATTTTGTTTTGTTTTTTCTAGTTACTGGTGAGGCGGAGAAAGAAGTGGATCTTGAGCAGTATTTCCAGAACCCATTGCAACTCCACTGCACTACAAAGTTCTGTGATTATGGGAAAGCAGAGGGGGCTAAAGAGTATGCAGAGCTGCAGGTTAGTTTTCCACACAGACCATTTTGTTAGGCATGTCTCATCATGCAGTGCAAACGTAAGTTGTTTTTGGAATAAGATCCCTGCTTGATTATAATATTATTGCAGCCAATAACTAATATTATGCATAACGTTGACGGGAAGCCCTCTTGTATTACCAGCTTCCAATATTAGCAAATTTAGACCAATACTGATAATTAAATATTATTAAAATCTGCCAGTACTTGTGTTGTCGATCACGTTCCCTGAAATTTTGCTAGTGTATGCTTTGCAAATTTACTATAAGTGTCCGTAGCGTGTTTTTTTTTTTTTTTTATATAGATATATATAGATAGATATATATAGATATATATAGAACAATTTACAATTGAAATAAATTCATGAGAGATCATGAAATTACAATGAACTCTTATAGCCTGAAGAATTTTATTTGTTCACTTATTTTTAGAGAGAGTTAGAGAATCTATAATCCCCTTTTTCTGTCAATTTATCATTTTGCCTGTTCTTTACCTCCTTTTTAAAGTTTATTTACCTTTTGTAGCTGATTTTACCCATTTCCTGCCATGCTGACATAACCAAATAGAAAAATGATGGCATTAATCTGTTTTAATGTAAATTCGTTCTTGTTTATTAAATTAAAACATTTTCATTTATTAAACATGAAATGCGAACTTATTAGAATACATGGAAATTAACTTGAATTTAGGTTAGTAAGTATGCGTTTATTTCTAGTAATCCTGAAGACCTTGATTAGCTGGATCAGGTGCGTATGATTAGGGTCGGAGCTAAACTGTGCAGAGCTGTGGCTGCCAGGAATTGAGTTTGAGACCACTGATGTAAATAGACAACGGTTTTATTCAGAGGTGTTTTATTTAACTGATTTATTTAAAAATGTATCACCTGAATGTATTTGAGAATTTTTGCCTAGTGTAGATTTGAAACGTCTTTTTATAACTTTGTTAATTGTATTATACCATTTGTAATTTACTCTGAGATCGCTGTGAAAATAGCCTTGATGCTGATATGGTGTTAAGTGAATAAAAAAATAATAAAAATATACATGAATGAAATTGCGAGAATAAATTTTGTATACAGTGCAGGGAGAGGCAGAAATCCCATAAGCACTTATTTACTGCCTTCACCTAAACAATATTATGTTTTCACAGAACTATAAAGAAAACTGAATCAAAATGCAGAAATGTCATCCAACAAAAAAACTAACTATAACAAATCAATAAAAAAAAACATGTCAATATACAAGTGTAAGTATGTGAATGTAGATTAATAAATGCTGAAAATTTGTGTTTTGGTAGTTCATGAAACCTAATGTATGAACTAATGTTAACACATTGAACTTAGTCATAAAGTGCTACCAAAATATTAATACAGTACTTATTTGACCATATTTTGTCTTGCAGGTGGTCAAGGAATCCCTTGCCAAGTCTTATGAGCTTTCCGTCACTGCTCTCATAGTGACCCCTCGTACGTTTGGGGCCCGTGTGGCTTTGACGGAAACCCAGTTGAAGCTGTGGCCCGAGGGAGCAGATAAAGAAGGGGTCGCTCCGGCCCTCCTGCCCAGTGTAGAGGCTCTTCCAGCAGGTAGCCGTGCCCACGTCACATTAGGCTGCTCCGCAGGCGTGGATGCAGTTCAGACCGGTTTGGATTTGCTGGAGATTCTGGCTCTGCAGAAGGACGGCAAGGAAGGCACCCAGGTTGAGATGGACTTGGGTACTTTGACCTACCTGAGCGAGGGCCGCTGGTTCCTCACCCTGAGGGAACCGATTACCGCGGATACCACCTTCACTAGCTTCTCCGATGACAAGCCCACCAGTGATCAGGGCAAAAAGGATGGAGAGAAGAAAAAGAAAAAGTGTACCATTCTGTGAGCGCAAAGCGAGGAGGAGGAGGAGGAGAAGAGAGGGGGGAAGGAGAAGACATTTTTCCTAAGGGCTTCGGCCCTCGGTTGGCTGAGGATGATGTTGTGTTTTTGCATGTGTGTAGGTGGACAGCGTGTATGTTTCGCAGCTTTAGTGTGTGCACAGGGATGGCTTGGGATGATTTGGCAGGCAGTGTGAGACCAGACGTTCCAAAGCGGCCTGCTGGCTCCTGGCTTTCTCTTAGCTGGTGCCTTTTTTCCTTTTGCCTGGCAACACAAGCTCAGAGGCCTTAGTATCTGCCTTAAGGTCATGGATCACTCTGCGTTAGGTGCTAGTTCACTTGGCTGTTTGGCCGCCACACCATCCCTGTTCCCTTTACACAGGTACATTCACGATCGGTCTTCCTTACACGTGACACTCATGTAGAACACTTAGGTTTAGCACAACGTTACTGGTTTGATTAACTGATTTATACTCTGTTCCAGCCGAGTTCTTGTTGATTAGTCTAGATAACATGGTTTCACATTCAGTACCTTTAGAAGATTTGAATTTAGATCTTCGAGTTCGAAGTTTTGGCATAGAGTATAAATTTGTTAGTTTAGTATGTGATTCTTCGGTGTCCCTCTCTTTCTTCAGCCTTTGTGGAGCTGATAATTTCCAAGAATTCATGCAGCACCGTTGTTATAATCTCACCGATAGTAATCTGTTGTGTCTGCATGCCTTTTGCCAAAAAGAGAAAGAAAAAAAAAAAAACACAACATGGTTAATCTCTCTCGTGATCACGTAAAATTCACCAAGGTTTTTCTTTTTATCGAAAAAGATTACATACTCTCCGTGACATGTTTTTAGGCTAAAGTGTGTATGTGTGCGTATGAAATGGTGTTCTCTCCTAAACTTGTTTACACAGTGTTGGTCAAACCATCGGAGACCCCTTTTGAATTTACAGCCCGTCACGTCGGATGAGACATGCCTGTACTTCTCTTCATTATATCTGTACGATCAGCTCTTTCATAAACCAGTATATTCACATGTGATGGTAAACTTACTCTCTCTGTCTCTCTCATTCTTATCAATTTTGAAAAAAAAAAATGTGCACTCTAAATACTGTGACAAGCATCTATCTGGTGCCTTCCTATTCTGTAGGTTTCTAGATGGCCGAAGCCATGCTTATAGGTCTCTGACATCAAGGCACTAAATTTTTTGCACTTACCTTGTTTTTCATTTGTTTTTGTACACTTAATAAAGAATGTGCTTGGCTCTGAAAACCCTGGCGTTCTGTTTTTGCTGTAAGCGTTTTTAATGTTTGTAGGATTGAATTTATTTGTTAACTTGTTTTGATTAAGGACGTGTGTCTAATCATTTGTTCCAAATGGGTGGTTTCATGCTCATTCCACTTCAAATGGTTTCCACCTTTGCACAAATTGGCAAATGCGTAACTGCAGCTAACGTCTGGTTCCTAATCAACACCGGTTTCTGGATTCATAGTAAATTAGATTATCTTAAAAATGCAGGGGAAGTAACTATAGCTTAAGTGGCTAGTGAATACACAACCTCTTAATTATTGACAGCATGAGCTCATCTTCCTATTTAGTACAGTTCACAGTAAGCCTGCCAGTAGGGGGCGATTGTCTCCAGTAAAATCTTCTAGATGGAGCATGTTTAGTCATGCAGCTGTAGCTCAACAGCTAGTGAGTTGACCAGCCAGAGAGGCAAGAATATGTTGGTTTTGTCTTGGTATAGATAATCCCTCCCACACATACTTATCTCTCTCTGACATGCAAGCTTTAACTTGTATCAAGGTGATCATTTCCTTAAATATAGTTGAGGTGTTTGTTTGAAGAAACACCATCTATGTCTGGATGGTGCGACTTGGACACCTCAGTGATGAACCATATACAGGTGTATCTCAATAAATTAGAATGTCGTGGAAAAGTTCATTTATTTCAGTAATTCAACTCAAATTGTGAAACTCGTGTATTAAATAAATTCAGTGCACACAGACTGAAGTAGTTTAAGTCTTTGGTCCTTTTAATTGTGATGCTTTTGGCTCACATTTAACAACCCACCAATTCACTATCTCAACAAATTGGAATACTTCATAAGACCAATAAAAAAAACATTTTTAGTGAATTGCTGGCCTTCTGAGAAGTATGTTCATTTATTGTATATGTACTCAATACTTCAGGTCAGGCGAGTTTGCTGGCCAATCAAGCACAGTAACACTATGGTCATTGAACCAGCTTTTGTTACCTTTGGCAGTGTGGGTAGGTGCCAAGTCCTGCTGGAAAATGAAATCAGCATCTCCATAAAGCTTGTCAGCAGAAGGAAGCATGAAGTGCTCTAAATTTCCTGGTATACGGCTGCGTTGACAGTGGACTTCAGAAAACACAGTGGACCAACACCAGCAGATGACATGGCAGCCCAAATCATCACTGACTGTGGAAACTTCACACTGGACTTCAAGCAACATGGATTCTGTGCCTCTCCACTCTTCCTCCAGACTCTGGGACCTTGATTTCCAAATGAGATGTAAAATTTACTTTCATCTGAAAACAGGACTTTGGACCACTGAGCAACAGTCAGTTCTTTTTCTCCACAGCCCAGGTAAGATGCTTCTGACGTCTCTGGTTCAGAAGTGGCTTGGTAGCCCTTTTCCTGAAGATGTCTGAGCGTGGTGACTCTTGATGCACTGACTCCAGCTTCAGTTCTCTCCTTGTGAAGCTCTCCCAAGTGTTTGAATCAGCTTTGCTTGACCGTATTCTCAAGCTTGAAGTCATCCCTGTTGCTTGTGCACCTTTTCCTACCCAAATTATTCCTTCCAGTCAACTTTGCATTTAATATGCTTTGATACAGCACTCTGTAAACAGCCACACCTTTCAGTAATGACCTTCTGTGACTTACTCTCTTTGTGGAGGGCGTCAATGATCGTCTTCTGGATCATTGCCAAGTCAGCAGTTTTCTCCATTATTGTGGTTTCAAAGAACAAGAGATACCCAGAATTTATACTGTAGGGATGGTCATTTATTGAAACTCAAATGTAAATATTCTAATATCTTGAGATACTGATTTTTGACTTTCATGAGCTGTAAGTGCTAATCATCAAAATTAAAACAAAAAAAACTTTTGAAATGTTTTACTTTACATGCAATGAATCTAAAATATATGAAAGTTTCACTTTTTGAAATAACTTACAAGAAAAAATGAACTTTTTCACGACATTCTAATTTATTGAGATGCACCTGTATGTATATATATATATATATATATATATATATATATATATTAGTGTGTGAATTAACAGCTCTGCAGCCTTTAACAATGTAACTGAGATGCCATATTGAATATAACACAGATGAAAAACAAGATTGTAAGACAGTGAGGGGTAGACATGCAGGCTTTACAATGGCATACACTGTATATAAGGCCTATATCATGTAATTTTCACACGTTTTGTCTACTGAAAGATTTTTTTTTTTCATCAGCTTAATTGGCATGTTGTTAAACAGTGAGCACAATCTACTTCTATCCCTCACAGACTAGTTTTCATTCCTGTCAAAAATATACCATTATTACCCCGACTAAGGCCTATGCCACGCTGGTAAACTTGTGGTTTCCAAACTGACTTATCAGAGTCTTGCTTCTGCAAACACTGTTGACATCCAGTGATCAATGGTTAGGTTTCTATTTAAAGCATGTACTGTCTGTTTTGTAAATTCAAGTTGAGTCATGTCTCTTGGCCAGAGCCTTTCAAACCCATTAACTGATGCTGCTGTGGACAGAGGAGCCAAACAGTGCATTAGCAGCAGCCAGTGCAGCAGTGCCCTTTGTAAAGGCCAATTAATTCACCTGAAAAGCTTAGTTTTTTTCTGACGTGGAGCATTAGATATGAAGCTAATTCAATTTTAAATGATTCTTGTGCAAAAGAAAGGAATGCGCTGCCTGGCTTTGTGTATATTGATTAATGATTCAGTGTTTGGTTAGCAAATGTGAACTGTGAAAATAATAGTTTTGTTTTATTCAGTACTTGTGATACTGAAAGTCACTCTTGTTGTTAAGCCAGTCAAGTGATTATAAATTAAATACTCTAATTATTACATTATGACTTGCATATGTGAGAAGACTGCATGCAGTATAGTGTAATTGTTAGCAATAATTGCTTGTCTGGCAAAATAGAAATGTGACCCAGGATCACAAAACAAGTCTTAATTAGCACGGGTATATTTCTAGCAATAGCCAACAATACACTGTATGGGTCAAAATTATAAATGTTTCTTTTATGCCAAAAAATCATTAGGATATTAAGTAAAGATCATGTTCCATGCATATATTTAGTAAATTTCCTACTGTAAATATATCAAAACCTTATTTTTGATAAGTAATATGCATTGCTAAGAACTTCATTTGGACAACTTTAAAGGCGATATTCTCAATATTTGGATTTTTTTATTTTTTTTTGCACCCTCAGATTCCAGATTTTCAAATAGATGTATCCAAATATTACCCTATCCTAACAAACCATACATCAGTTGAATTTATTCAGCTTTCAGATGATGTATAAATCTCAATAAAAAAAAAAAAAAAAAAATTTTTTAAAAATTGACCCTTATGACTGGCTTTGCGGTCCAGGGTCACAAATGATTGTGACAATACATTTTAGAAATCGCCACTTTCAAAACTCAGTCCACATTGCACATTCGGGTCATTTTCATTTTCCGTCCTTAATGGGGTTCGTTGAGGCGAGTTGCTAAACGCCCGATCCCGCAGCCTGATTGGCCGGACGAGGCAGAATTAGCCAATCAAGCCCTGGTCCGATGAATCGTTCACTGTTCGAGTGGGCGTGGCCTCGCATCACAGCGGATGGCAGAGCCAATCAGAGACAGAAGAGATCAGCCAAGGCCATCGTCAGATGTCGGCGTAGAGAAAACAGGAAAGCAGGCTGAGCGCATAGTGAGGGAGGGAGCAGCCACGCTGTCTGTATCTGGAGGAAAAAGTGTCTCCTGCAAACATATCTCGACTGTCAACTCTCTCAGACAGACTCAGTGCACTAGGAACTCCCAGAAAGGAGAAAACCTGCTGTCATTAAGACTACATAGACCGGTAAGTGACTCAAAACCTCAGCCTACTAGCAATACAAACAGTGGATGCTGAAAGCAGTCTCTCATTTGCAAGTACATTCAGCGAAATAAAAGAAACAGAGAATATAAAGCGTACAGTGACACAGCTCTTTTTGCTCTAGCAAAAACTCTAGCGCAGCTTATCTATATTTATTGTAATTTTGATCGTGAATATCAGTCATACATGACAGAGACGGGTTCTACTGGTCTTTTTACCTGTGATTTAATGAATGAATGGCTTCGTTAACACCTTTCACGAACACGGAAGTGTAAGGTGCATGTCATGTTCTTCCAAAACAAAACCAATCACACAAGAATCATTAAAACGAATGAATTAAATTCTGCTCATTTCCTTTATTTAATTAGAGTCTAGGCTGGAGACGTTTTTCATGAATGGCAGGCCGTTTAAACATTTTCCATAACTTTCTAGTATTTATTTTATATGGCTAATATTTCATTTCAATTATTAGTATGTAATTCAATTGTGACCAGTATGATTTTTTTGCTTTTACAAGTTGCTATAAATTAAATGTGGCACTTGCACACTGCTACTTTTCTATTAGTGAGTTGTAGCCATTCAATTAGTTGCCAGTGTATATTGCAGTTGTGACTAATCAATTAGTTACTTGTGCAGTATATACTAGTATACAAGTCACTGTCCCTGTGGTACCAAGTAACTATTCTGTTGTTTTAGTGACTAATAGTAAAGGGATTAGAATTTGTGTTTTGTAAATAATTACTAGTGACAGTGAGTCCCAAGTGCATTGCTTGCTAGTGATTAATAAAAGATAAGTACTAGTAAACCTATCTAACTTATGGATTAGTTTGATAGGAATAAGTGTTTAAAAGGATTTCTGTAGTCAGGAGTTTAATTAAAGCAAATTAAAGTCAATCAGCTTTCGGGTGAGGCATTATATAAGCTTGAGCTTAAATAATGAAGATCCATCCATGCTTTTTAGATGAATAGAGATCAGTGAGGATAGAAATGAGATTTAATAACCGCTGTCATAAACATTGCAATTTTGTCTTTAGCGTTTTTCAAATGTAACGCGTCTAATACACCTTTGAATCAGATAAATGTGTTGGGTTAGGAGTGTAATAAGATCAATATCTTTACTGTGAAACCTCCTGCTCCTCCTCGCATCCTTCCGATGTGATGAATGATACCGCTGCTGTTTTGTGAGTGAGGGAAACGCAGTTATAAATCAGTTGCATCACTACTAGTGTCATGCACAACTCCTTAACCAGCTGTGCAGTATGAGCGTGTGTGCCTGCAACTGGCCAGCACTTACAGAAAAGCACAGCAGTATTACCATCGCCGTACCATTGTAAATGGGGGTCAGATCAGGTCACTGGTAATTCTGTGTGCACTAGGATCAATACTAATAAAACACTCTGCAGTGCTATCGGTAATATAGGAAAGTACATGACACATCTTTTGCTGTAACTGTGACTATCTACTGAATCTGGAGATGCACTTCTAGTTTTTTCATCTTACAAAAATGTACAATTATAATATTTGTTTCTGTCAATAGTTATTGTTGCTGTCCCAAAACAGTATTGAGTTAATATGGTATCTTTCTCAGTCAGTGTAAGCTGTAATTCTGGTGTAATTTCTAGTTGTGATTAAATTGGCTAATAGAAAGTTGCAGTTTTAGTGGCGAAGCATTGTTTCTGTATGGTATTTTGCTTCATGCAGTGGTCACAGTACAATATTTTGTAAGAGATGTGAATGTAGACCTCAACTTACAGAAAAGGCTGGTACATTGAAAAAAAGTTGAAATCGCTAAATTTCGCAAGTAATTACAAACAACTGGCAAGTAACACACTGAATTATACATTACATTTTGAAGTAGAAAGACTGGAGTAGTAGTTTCTTGAAATACATACTCCAATAATCTTTATTTTTTATTTACTTTGAAAATGTGTTTTACAATGTATAAAAGCATTTTAAAGACCAGTTTTATGGTGTGAATTATGGAACCTCTTTTATTTATTTTTTTGGACAGAGTCTGTGTTGTATTGGTTTTCTGTGATATTGTGCTTAACTTATTTTATATCACTGGTCTGTGAGTCCAATATGGCCAATATTCGATGACTCATAACTTCCTTCTGGCTGATGTTTGCGGTGATGCTCTGTCAAATCTAGATGCACAGCAATGTGTGAGTGAGGCATTGGGTGGTTGTTGTTTTTTTTTCCGTCTTTTTATCAGAACAGTGTCTTTGAATGCGTTTACATTTACAGCACTAGTGAGTTGGGTGGGTGATGTGCAGGGGGTGGAGCCGTAGCGCTCCCCTCTCTTCATTAGCAAATTGCCGGGTCAAGGACTGGACTGTCTTCTACAGTAACGCTCTGTTCTCCTCGCCACATGCATTTGCATTAATTCTCATTGAAGAAGAGGAGCGGTGAAAAACAGTGAGACTATTTTCAATGTGCATAAAGAAGATTAAATGGCATACTTTTTCACATAGGAGTATTTGTCTTTGCAGACAGTTTTATCCACAAATCAATAAACGTTTCTCGGGCCTTTTTTGGGATATTTGTAGAATGCAGTGATTTTAAATTTGAATGTTTAATAGTTTTATAGATGTTTTTAAAATGGAAAACTAGAAACATTTTTTAGGATTTTTTGCAAAAGTTTTTTTTAAATGTTGTGTTTTAAAATAGTTTAATCATTTTGCCATGAAAATATAGCCATTGTTGCTGAATGAATGAATTTTTAGATGTTAGTTTTTGTCAAAAAAATTTCATGTTAAAAAATAACTTAGAAAAGATATTACATAGCCTGCACTACTGAAACATTTGGAGTCAGTAGGATTTTTTTTTTTTTTTTTGTGCTGCGCAAATCAGCATGATTTGCTTCTTATTATCATCAGTGTTGAAAACAGTTGTGCTGCTGAATATTTTTGTGGAAACCGTGATACATTTTTCATAAGGATTCTTTGAAGAATAGCAAGTTCAAAAAACAACATTTATTTGAAATGGTTATCATCATTATTATTGTCATTTTTGAGTGTTCTTGTTAAATAAAAGTAGTAATTTCTTTCAACAATAACAACAAAAAAATAAATCTTTTGAATGGTAGTGTATTCGTTTTTTGATTCATCGATTCTTTATGTCGTCTGTGTTGTTTCAGCCTACACACAGTATGGTGTTTAATGCAGATTGAGATTGTTCTTCTTGTCATTCTCTGCGGACTGGTTTATCTTGGCTTTTTTGAACAAAGATGGGTTATGTTGACCCCTCTGACAGCTTGGCACTCTCGTTGCTCTGCACGTCCTGACAGGGTTCAGACAGGAGGCGGTGATGTCATCTGAACGCCACCCCAGCCTGCCAGTCACAAATGCACTCGTGTATGAGAGTTTTCCACTGAGTCACTGTTGATGGAGAGAATGAAAATAATAAGCAAATTGGTTTACTAAGATTTGGTGAATTTGGTTATGAAGACAGCGTCTGTACCTTATACTGTTCTGCCTGTCTGGGTGTTTTCTTTTGGTTTAAGAAAGCTCAGCTGAGGTTCATGATGTACCTGATTGCCCTTCTATCATGTGTCAGTCAGACTGCAGTTGGATGTTGCTCTCGTGCACAGCACAAAGTCCAGGGCTAATCAAATCAGGGTGAACATCAAGCCTATTTTTAGCTGCCTTTCCTGATTCAGGGAAAGGTAAAGAGAGAGAGAGAAACCAGCAGATAAACAAAGAGAACTGTAATATAGCGAGAGAAAATGCATGGAAAATGGTGGTTTCTACAAAATATTTGTGTCTGTGTCTTCAGCATGCTGTTTAAATGTAAGCATTGTGTAGTTTAAATGTCTAACAGGGGTGTTAGTTTCACTCAGCTGCTTAACTTCCTGGTCAGTTTCCTGTTTAATGCAGAATGTATGAAGTAACTTGGCTTCTTGTATTTATTTTATGTTTTGTATATTGAATGCATACTAAACTACGGAGCCCTTTACAGGACATTGTGGTGGGAAAAATTCGGGGTGAGTGGAAAAAATTCAGGGTGGGAGGAGAATTGTTTTCAAATGTTTTGCGTTCCCTCGCAAAACCATTTGAGTTCGGACAAACGCTTCCTGTTTACTTTGCAGCTTGAAGTGGTTACAGCTCGTATGTTCACAACGGAGCGGTTCATAGTTTTATTTTGAACTTGGACTCAAAGTAATACAGTCAGTGCTTATTTCGAGGCACGGTTTTGGGACATTCTAAAACGCTTAATGTGGCTTAATGTTTTAAAACAGTGACATTAGGACCAAATTCGATAATAATAAATACTAATAAAAATTATTAGGCTAACATTAATAACCTTATTAATAATATTCCTATTAATAAAGCAGAATATGAGCATAGCCCTGCACGTTAAGCCTATTCTTCCCCATAAGCGCTTAAGGTAGGCTATAATGAAAGGTTCATGCAGCTCGTATGTTTACAATGGGGCGGTTCATAAAGTTTTTATTTTGAACTTTGACTCAAGTATAAAGAAATACAGTCAGTCAGTGGTTAGTTCAAGGCACGGTTTTGGGACATTCTAAAGCGCTTAATGTGGCTTAATGTATTAAAACAGTGACATTAGGACCAAATTCGATAATAATAAATACTAATAAAAATTATTAGGCTAACATTAATAACCTTATTAATAATATTCCTATTAATAAAGCAGAATATGAACGCAACGCCCTGCACGTTAAGCCTATTCTTCCCCATAGAAAACGCTTAAGGTAGGCTATAATGAAAGGTTCATGCAGCTCGTATGTTTACAATGGGGCGGTTCATAAAGTTTTTATTTTGAACTTTGACTCAAGTATAAAGAAATACAGTCAGTCAGTGGTTAGTTCAAGGCACGGTTTTGGGACATTCTAAAACGCTTTAATGTGGCTTAATGTATTAAAACAGTGACATTAGGACCAAATTCGATAATAATAAATACTAATAAAATTGTTAGGTTTATATTAATAACCTTATTAATAATATTACTATTAATAAAGGAGAATAGCCTAGAATATGAATGCAACGGATTTGGTATTTTTAAATCACTGTTTTCATTATAGCCTACCTTAAGCGTTTTATGGGGAGAAAAAGCTTAGGCTACGTGCAGGGCGTTGCGTTCATATTCTGGGCTATTCTGTTTAGTAATGTTATTAATATTAGCCTAATAATTGTATCAGCTTTTATTATTATCAAATTTGGTCCTCCAAGTCACTGTTTTAAAACATTAAGCCACATAAGCGTTTTATTATGTCCCAAAACCGTGCCTTGAACTAAGCACTGACTTATTAATTTATTTGAGTCCAAGTTCAAAATAAAACTCTATGAACCGCTCCACTGTGAACATAAGAGCTGCATGAACCTTTCATTATAGCCTACCTTAAGAAAAGGCTTAACGTGCAGGGCGTTGCGTTCATATTCTGCTTTATTAATAGTAATATTATTAATAAGGTTATTAATGCTAGCCTAATCATTTTTATCAGGATTTATTATTATCGAATTTAGTCCTCCAATGTCACTGTTTTAAAACATTAAGCCACATTAAGCGTTTTATTATTCGTGCCTCGAAATAAGCACTGACTGTATTACTTTGAGTCCAAGTTCAAAATAAAACTCTATGAACCGCTCCATTGTGAACATACGAGCTGTAACCACTTCAAGCTGCAAAGTAAATGGGAAGCGTTTGTCCGAACTCAAATGGTTTTGCGAGAGAACTCAAATGGTTTTGCGAGAGAACGCAAAACATTTGAAAACATTTTTTTCCTCCCACCCTGAATTTTTCACACCACAATGTCCTATAAAGGGCTCCGTACTAAACTTTATACCCTTGTATACTTTTTTTCTTGTGCAAATGTCAGTAACTTGTACATCTGTCTTATATATGGCCTTTTGAACCATGAAAACAAAATGTCACAAAAAAAGTATATACTTACAATGTTTTAATTTGTTTATTTTATGCATATATACATGTATGCATTTTATATAGCCTTATTTATTTAGCTTTTTTTACTTTTTTATTTAATGCACTGATCTGAGCCGTTGCAGTTTTGTAAAGCATTTTAAAAGGTGCTGTTTATTTATTGGTCTCAAGTGACATGGTTAATGAGTTGCTGTGTGTCTTTCTCTGCAGTGCTTTAGTCATTGAGCACCATGTCAGCCAAAGCCATCTCTGAGCAGACGGGGAAGGAACTTCTTTACAAACACATTTGCACTACAGCTGCCGTACAGAACCGCTTTCGCTATGCTAACGTGACGGCAGACACCGACTGGAAGCGGCTGGTTCAGGATCACCCCTGGCTTCTGACAGAGGTAAGACTGGACATAGTGGATCTGGAGTCACATTTGAGCTTGAGGTGAAACTTCACCTGCCAAGAGATGCAACTCATTGACAAAGATAATTAAAAAAGAGACCAATAATGAAAAAATAGTGCAGGTGGAATTAGAGAACCCGTTCTCTGTGTTCATCTCGGACACATTTACAAAATGGATCATTGTGTATTCTTGGCTAGTAATTGGTAAGACTTGGTTTTAATCTCTATACAATGATGTACTTGTTTGCTACAATAAATTTAAGTCTTTGAATCTTCATGGTGGATATTAATATGTTATGTATATTCTTTAATTATGTGTTAATTGCTTTTTATATATTCTGTATATTATGAATTTACTAAAATTATTCTTCAAATACAGTTACATTTAATTGTATTTATAAAATGGTTCCTAAAATATAAGCAGTCAGTAACAAATGTACTTTTTTTTTTCTTTTTTTCTTTTTTTCTTTTTTATTACAATACATAAATACAAATACAAAGTACTGTAGATGTATGCATGGGTTTTAAATTGAGTTTGTGACAATGATTGTCATTATTAGCAGAATAGTTTCTCTAAATGATTCATAAATAATCCACTAAAAGCACTATTTTACTATTACCAGCAGTTTCAACCAGTTCGATTTATGAAGGGCAATTCTGCTGTGGGGTAAATGAGTAAAATAAGTCGTATAGAGAGATACTGAGGATGTTGGACGGAGAGCCATGTTCATTAGTATGCTGCTTGACTAGCACATCAATTAGGGGAGCTAAAGTGAGCATAACAGAATTTCTCAAATGACAGTAAAGCGACCGTTTCTGCTGAAAGAGCACTCTTAATCACCTTTATGGAGGAGCCAGAGGGTATAATGATATTAGATATGACTCATGTCTCTCCGTCCCCTCCCTTTATCTTTAGTCAGTGACTGAGACCGTTATATGGAGACCGGCTTAATTAGGAAATCATGACATTTTCTTTTGATCTCCCTTCTGTTTATGGTTCTAAAAATGAGTAAGGAAGTACAGTTTTATTTAACACACAGTGGACTCCAAAAGCCTGAGACCATGTTTATTTAAACCTTTTGAGGATTTTTTTCCCCGATCGTTCTAGATCTCGTAGTCTGTTTTAAACGAGTCATTTCAACCTTAGATTTTGTCACAGGTTGCCAACTTCTTAAATTCCTGTTATTTTCTATTCATTGTTGTTTTTGCAATAATACAAAGCTTAACGTCATAAATTATAACCAATGTGTGATTGATTGTTTTGGTGTTTATGTTTCTGTCCAGCGGTTGGTTGTGAAGCCAGATCAGCTGATCAAGCGCAGAGGAAAGCTGGGACTGGTGGGTGTGAACCTGGATCTGGAGGGTGTGAAGGAATGGCTCAAAACCCGCATTATGAAGGAGGCAATGGTGAGGACAGATAACCGCCTCTTAATGTTAGCTTTAGTTTCATTAGCATTATCGCTTTGGAAATGTGTAAGTTGCATTTGTTGTGTGCACATTTTCTTTTCTGCATGTTTGCAGTTTATGTAACCCAATATATTATATGTCATGCCCCTGCATACAACATTGCCTGAGGGCCAGAAACATATTGCTGAGAGAAAGACAGACATTACTTTTTTCTTCTTATAGTATTTTTGTGTTTTGTTGTCTCATGCTGCACATATTTTCTGTAGGTTATTTTTGCGAAGTCTCTCTCTGTCTTTGTTTGCCAGACTGGTCATAGTTCCTGTGGACTCTCCCACTTTCAAGGGAGCGTTTCATTGTTTTCCCACCTTGTCATCTCTTTATTTTTCACTCTCTCTCTTTGAAATGTCACCTCGCCTTCCTCTTTCTTTCTCACTGATTTATATCAACTGGCCTTTTGGCCCGCTGTTTTGACTGCAGCACAAATGAGATTGTTGTGTGCGTGTGCGTGCGCGCGTGCGTGCGTGTGTGTGTGTGTGTGCATGCATTTTTGGCTTGCGGCTCTGCTTGTCAAATCGTTCTGTTTTCTCAGCGAGTCCCTGAACACTGAGGTCCAGTCACTGGTGCTCAACACAAGCCTTTAGACTGTATGAACACTTCTCTACCTCCTCCTTCCCATCTCTAGCCCCCTTTTCTTCTGACTCTTACATAATTCCCTTTTCATTGTGTTTTTCATTAGGAGAAGCTTTTAGATTCAGACCAAAGGCAATTTCTGATGTTTAACCCTTACGGCTAAGCATAAGCTTTTAAAATGAACATCTCTCTGTCTCTCAGGTGGGGAAGGCTAAAGGCATCCTCAAAAACTTCCTGATTGAGCCCTTCGTTGCCCACAAGCAGGTGAGCCCATGCAATAAATGCTATGTACTGTGTACATGAATGAAATGGCTTATTTAATTGTGGCTAATAATAATAATGATAATAATAAAAGCTGCTGAATTATTATAGTGTAATTATAAGCCACAATTATTTTACAAATTTGAATTATTTATATTAATTGAATCCAAAATAAGTTTTTGTTTACATAATATATATATATAATAATTCTGCACCTATTTATTATTTTTATTATTAACAAAATGACTATGATAATGTATGTTAATGGATTACTCTCCAAGACATGGCTTGAGCAAAAATGAGGAAGGGAGAGGTAACATTGCTGAATTGTGACTTTCCCTCAGGAGGAGGAGTTTTACGTGTGTATCTATGCCACACGTGAAGGCGATTACATGCTCTTCCATCATGAAGGAGGTGTGGATGTAGGAGACGTGGACTCTAAAGCCATGAAACTCCTGGTGGGAGTAGATGAGAAGATCAGTGCGGACACAGTCAAGAGTCAGCTCCTCACACACGCCCCTGCAGATAAGAAAGAGTGAGTCAGACAATCAAAACAAATAAATAATTATTCCATGTTAAATATTACACTCCTCAATAATTTTTGTATGGTTTATTTAGCCTTTTTTGTTGTTCTGAGGTGTTTGCACTTCTTTGTGGTGCTGGTCTGCAGATTTCTTTTCTGTCAGTTGTTCATCAGAATCAAGCTTTAAAATCTGTTTAGATACTCTCTTTTTATACTATATGCTGATTCAACTCCCTTTGCCATATAACGACCACTCTCGGGGAATTATAACCATAATTTAATTGCCTCAAAACCCCCTTGAGGGTCACTGCTGCATCCCTGTACATAAGATGCTGCAGGCAGTTCTTGGTCTTGCTACATATCGAGACAGGATAACAGTGAGCAAAAAAATGAGACTGATGGAGAGGAAGGGAGGACAAACAAGCAAACGAGGTGCTCTCAGCTGTGCCGCCGGTAGTTGAGGGCACTTTGATCCATTACACAAATGAAATCTTTCCCCCGTTCCCCGTCTCCTCCCACCCCCCAGTATTATTCAATTCACGTCTATAAACCCTGTCCGTCTTTTTGATGGCACACATACTCTGACATCTCGTTCTGGCTGGCCGCACCGTCTTGGCTGACATTGAGATTGACAGGGAGACAGGTTTGGCAGCATTGGCCAGTATCCACACCTCTATTTCTATTCATCCATCTCTTTTATTATTCCTCTCCTCTCTTATTCTCAGTCAGTCAGACACACACACCCACACAACATTTTTATGAAGATTGAAGCTTGGAAAAACAACATGCAACTCCCTCTCACAAATATTGTGGCATAAAAGATGTTTTTTCCCTTCCTAGATCTCCTTTTGTCGTCTTTCACCGAGTGAATTTACTGATTTACTATCGTGCCACGAGTTCCTCCCTCTTCCTCCAGTGATTCAGTCTCCCTGTCATTTCTCGTGTATGATTTGTGTTCTCCAGACTATGGACCGTCACAGTTTATTTTTTTTTATGTGGTGGATGACGGATGATTCTCTCACTTTCTCCTCCCTCACGTCTCCCTCTGTTTTCCCTCGTTACCTCAAACACCAGCTGTTCCAGCTCACACCAGTAACCAGTTCTGTCATTAAATCGAGTACCATTACTGTTCATAGTTCCAGTTTGTTTTGTATACAATATTACAGAAGCATCAGTACATTCAGCATTTTAAAAAAATAAAAAAATTTTTATTCTTTTGTTAACATCATCAGTGATGTTACAAAATATTTCTATTTCAAATAAATGCTGTTATTTTGAACTTTCTATTCATCAAAGAATCTCGAATAAAAGTGTATAACTGTTTTCATCACTGATAAGTGTTTTGAGCAGCAAATCAGCATATTAGAATGATTTTAACTGATATAGTTTTTAAATTGTAACATTATTAGTGTTTTACTGTGCTTTTGATATAAATAATAAATGCAGCCTTTTTGAACATAAAGTCTTTCCAAAACATTTTAAAAAGTCTTATGAACCCCGAACCTTTAAACATCTTTTAAACAAGTGCCTGTGGATAGAGAAAAATCAACTTCATTTTAAAGTCTCTAACAAGTCTGTTTTGTATTTCCAAAGTTTGTTCATTAATTTGTGTTTTAAATGACAGTCATTAAACTGTCAAGTACAAATCCACATATTTACTTTGTGTGAAGTCAGTGATGAGAAACTAGGCTACTTAATTTCTGTTAATGGAATATTACATAGAGATGTTTTTGTTTTTTGTTTTTCTGCAGGATGTTGACTAGTTTCCTGGTGGGCTTGTTTAACCTGTATGAAGACTTGTACTTTACATACTTGGAGATCAACCCTCTTGGTAAGTCACAAAAGCAGCCCATCCCACCTCAGCTGACTTCTGTTATCCTTCATAACTGAAGGCTGAACTCTTCTCCGACTCGGTGTCAAAATAACATCATAAAATGTTTTGAGGATAGATTTAATTTGAGAAAATAGATAGATTTAATTTGAGAAAATTAAGGCTAATTAATTAACATGGATGCTGTTTGATGGTGACTGGGGATGTTTCATAGGGCACTAATTAATAATCCCTGTGTGCCCTACGGCATCTGTTACTAACTTCCTTTGATGTTTCTGTTTGTGTTTTGGTCTGTATAAATCACATTTTTATCATTTCACATGTTCTCAGTCTGTTAGAAAATACACTCCGTCTGCATGAGTTTCTCATAGTATTTCTTTTTTTTTTTTTTTTTTTTACATAAAAGCGCATAGTCATTCAGTGGTATGCATGACTCAAGAATCATATATGCCAATAAGAATCAAAATATCGAAACACTTTGATGCACATGAATCATCATGTGCAGCCCAACATTTCCACAGCACAACCCAAAGCATTTAGTAACTCTGAGATTTAAATAAAGGATTCATTAGAAATATACATTTCATTATTGCCTAAGGCAGGCAAAAAAAGCAAAGTGACAAGCTGAAACTGGGATGAACAACCGCTTGCTTTCTCTCTCTGTCAGTGGTCACTAAGGATGGAGTGTATGTGCTGGACATGGCTGCTAAAATCGATGCCACAGCCGATTACTTGTGTAAAGCCAAGTGGGGTGATGTGGAGTTTCCTCCTCCCTTCGGCAGAGAGGCCTATCCTGAGGTAACAATCAAAATCACATGTAGATGTGTATTTTGTTGGATAATATTGTACGTTTTCAGTGATACAGTGACAGATGCCATCTAAGTATTAATTTGTATGAGTTAATCTGTAAGCCCAACAAGGAACTGCCTGCCTTTATCACTGTATTGTTGATTCGTCAGAGGACGCTTGTGCTTCTGTTTCTGCTGCGTTTGCTTACTTTCACTTCTTCTAAAGAATATGATTTAATAATTAATTAGAGGCAGTCTTTCATAAATCATTCATTCACCACACACAGACACTATTACAGTGATGAGTCGTGCAGAGAGAGAGATTCATGTGTCTTCTGTGCTGAGTCATTGTTGGCAGTGTGTTTTGAGGTAATGTTTATCTGACAGAAGGCTGGTTACACACGGATACACTAGCTTGTTATAGCAGACTGGAATAAAATCAGAGTTGGCATATTAATAAATAACCCATGGTACACTCTTTTGCCTTCTGTCAGATGTGCTGCTGTAATTGGTTGTTGGTCCATATGGGTTGCACAGGGAAGAGCTTCATTAAATACTTGGTCAACACAGTCCACAAGCCGTTTTATGATGTTTCAGTTTACTGTGTCTGCACACCAGAAACTAATGTGTTTCTGCTTCGTTTATATGAATTATATTTCTCTTCTTATGGCATTTTGCTAGTAGATAAACCTTTTATTTTTTTTACCATGTCATTTTAACCAAACCTAGCTATATGGAAATGTAAAAAATATTTTTTGGACATTAAACAGCAGATTTTGTCTTTAGCCACTGATGTGAGGTACAGTACACAACCCTTTTCATAACATTCCTGTAGGAGGCATATATAGCGGATCTAGATGCTAAGAGTGGCGCCAGTCTCAAGCTGACTCTCCTGAACCCTCGCGGACGGATCTGGACTATGGTGGCAGGGGGCGGAGCTTCTGTCGTCTACAGGTACTTGTCGCTCACGAGTTAGTCTAGCTTACATATGATGTATGAATGTTAACTCTCAATATTAATTGCTTAAAGGAATAGTTCACGCAAAAATGAAAATTACCCCTCGAGTTACTTGCCCTGAAGCCATCCTCCTTGGTATATATGACTTTCTTCTTTCAGACACAATTGGAGTTATATTAAAAAATGTCCTGGCTCTTCCAAGCTTTATAATGGCAGTGAATGGGGTTTAAGATTTTGAAGGCCAAAAAGATTTCTTACTTTAGCAAAGGAAAACCAGTCTCCTCTTGGCTCATATCGAATTCCTCTTACATTTTTCTTTACAAATCCTTGTTTTGTACTTTTAATTCTTGACCAGTGTTTCGTTTTGGTCTCGTCTGCGCTTCCGCATTCATCACTAATCACCACCGTCTACGTCATCCGCTGGAGTGCCACTCTATCGCGAACACGCATACGATAAAGATTACAGTTTTTTTTAGTTTTAAATATGGATATTTTTCTGACAAAATGCACCGATTCACTTCAGAAGGCCTTTATTAACCCCCGGAGCCTTTTTATGATGGATGGATGCACTTTTTTTGGGCTTGACAATTCAGCCCCCATTCACTGCCATTTATAAAGCTTGGATGTTTTTTAATATAACTCTGTTTGGATTCGTCTGAAAGAAGAAAGTCACATATACCTAGGATGGCTTGAGGTATCATCAGAGTAAATCATGGGGTAATTTTCATTTTTGAGTAATCACTTTAAATTTACAGGGTATTTCATCTACAAATAAAAGATTCAGTCATTTATGCACCCCAATGTCATTCCAAATCTGTACAACTTTATTTCTTCTGCGGAACACAGAAGATACTTTGAAAAATGTTTCAGCTGTTTTGTCTGTACTGTGACAGTTGGTGGGGTCCAAAGCAACAGTGGACCTCATTGACTGTTTGGACAAAAACACTAAAACATTGTCCAAAAGATCTTTCGTGCTCCACAGAAAGAAAGTCCTCCAGATTTGTTCAAACATAAGGGTGAGTCAATGCCTGAATTTTCACTTCTAAATGAAATCCTAAATCTTAAGAGTAGCTTGGAATATGAAATTTATAGTAAGAGACGGTTTGAAGGAAGATGCTGGAGTAATGAGCAGAAGAGAGATGAAGCAGATTCCTGTAAGAGCCAGACTCTGAGAGCTAAATGACATTACCCATCCAAGCTTGATAACGGTTATCTTGAGGTTTTTCTATCACTGCTGCATCTGTCCTTCTCTCTGATGGAGGGAGGAGATGGAGCGAGAGAAAGCGTTGTGAGACTAATTAGGATGTGTATGTGCTGTCCTCTTGAGAGTAGAGCAGAGGATCAAGAAACCAAATGTTTTCCTCTTTAATGCCCGTAAACAAACCGACAAATAAACCATGAACAAATAAAACGGATGCTAGATCTACTGAATAATATTGACATGCTCTGTTTCCTGTATTTCCTAATGGTGGGATTTCATTGGGATTTCGGTCATAAATATTTCTGACATACGAGCAAATAGTTTAACATGCAGTATTGTATTTTTCCTCGCTCATAGTGACACAATCTGTGATCTGGGTGGCGTCAATGAGCTGGCCAATTACGGAGAGTATTCAGGTGCTCCGAGTGAGCAACAAACATACGACTATGCCAAGACCATCCTTTCACTCATGACCCGTGAGAAGCACCCCGATGGTACGTCCTCCAGAGTCGTAAAGTCCAACTGTCTTTATTAGTCTTTCACATAAAATGATTTACATTTTTTAAACAACAGTTCTTGTCCAAATGTTTTTTTTTAATGTGTAAAATCTTTTACACTTCTTCACGAAATACCAGGGGGAAATAATTAAAGTTGTTCATTTAAAATAATTAATTTTGGGGGGTTTGTCCCAGACCCAGATTTTTAAGAAATCTATAAGAAATGTATATGATATTTCTATTTGTGTAAAAAAAAAAAAAAAAAAAGGTTCAGAAAAATAATTTTTACTTTTTGTCATTGAAAGAAATATTATAAATAATATATTTATTACATTTGTTATTAAAATAAAAACCATAATGTTACTACTACTAATAATATTATTGTTGTTGTTTATTATTATTATTATATTAAGAGGTATTTATTAGCATCAATACTGCTGTGATTACCAAACAATTTTAATTCTGAAACATTTCAAAATTGCTTGACTGGTAGCTAACTTATGTTGACAGTCTCGAGTCTTAACCCCCAAATAAATGAATGTCATGACTATAATGTACTGTCGGATGATTTTTGATGTACCGTGTGTGTTTTAATTTAAGACCATTATCATATTCCATGGCATGTGATAAATGTTACCTGAAAGATTATGCATGTTGAAGTTTGATTTGAAAACTTGGAAGTAGGCAGAAGCACCCCTAACTGAAGAATCACTGCTTTATGTATGTTGTATCTAATGTGTCACTGTTCTTTTCTGTTGTGTAGGTAAAGTCCTGATCATTGGAGGCAGCATTGCCAACTTCACTAACGTAGCGGCAACATTCAAGGTTAGATCATAGAGTCCCTCATGCTGTGCGTTTGTGCCATCTATCTGCATTAGCACAGGTCAATATTTTGTAACACACACCCTATTTGTTTGGCTGTTTTGTATGTCATCAGGGTATCGTCAGAGCTATCAAAGATTACCAGAACCCTCTGAAAGAGCACGAGGTCACTATATTTGTCCGTCGTGGTGGCCCGAACTACCAGGAAGGTTTAAGAGTGATGGGGGAAGTTGGTGAGTTTGTGCACATATGCACATTTGTAAGTGAACGTAAAGTCAAAGCTTCGAGACTTGATCTCATGATCATGCCTTTTGTGTGTGTGTGCAGGAAAGACCACCGGTATCCCCATTCATGTTTTTGGCACTGAAACCCACATGACTGGCATTGTTGGAATGGCACTGGGTCACCGGCCAATCGCCACACAGCCTCAAGTTGCCGCCCACACCGCTAACTTCCTTCTCAACACTAGCGGTGGTACTACAGTGAGTGTTTGTCTGTGTGTGTGAGTCTTACTTTGTGTGCTTGCATTAAAAACCTCTCACAGCCTCAAGCATGCCATTAGATGGGCACATCCAGGGTTTTCAGTGAAGTGAAGTTTCTTATTGAGTCTTTCTGTGCTGCTTTTAGAGATAACGTCTTAAAGGGGTCCTATTATGCTCTTTTACAAAGTCTTGATTTTGTTTTGGGGGTGTACTAGAACAAGCTCTCATGCTTGGTGGTCTGAAAAACGCATTATTTTTCACGTAATTTACACTATTACAATACCTTTCTCACCAGCCTGGCACAAACGGCTCAATTAGTTCCGGGTTTGATGAAGGCCCGCCTTCCGAAAAGCGAAATGTGTTGTGATTGGTTCGCTGTCCCAGTGCGTTGTGATTGGTGAACAGCTTAGACGGCATTTCAGTACTGCCATGCCCCTTGCCAAAACAGCTAGTTTGTCAATATTGCATATCAATTCAGACCCCAAGAATATTGAACAAGAGGATCGCGCAGAACCTTTGCACGCACGGATATTGCAAGACGTATTAGAGTGGTAACGTTGTTATTTTATTTTTAATTTTTAGGCTAAATCACGTTTTAGATAGGATGTCAACAACCGCTTAAAAATAACTGTATTTACTATGTACAGATAAGTGCAATATGTATTATGTTTATTGTTCTTTAATTCTAACATTATAACATGAATTGCAGTGAAACTGTTATAGAGTTGAATTTATTTATACCATAGTCCAGTGTTTCCCACAGACACTCTATTTGTAGCGGCATATATATGCTAATTCGTTCTCTGCCAGCAGGAGGCGCTGTTGTAGTGGGAGATATAGCGGTTTCCCCGGTAACAGCGCTCCACTCACAAATGCTGTCTTATCAGACATTACATGCAAGATGAAATTTAAAATGACATTCTAAATTTTCTGAAGACAGTCGGTTTCCTTCAGAAATGATATAAAAACACTCCCACCGGGTTTTGATTTTGAAACGTGCAGTGCTCATGTTTATTCAATGAAGTCAAAGCCTTTTGGAAAATCTGTTTGTGGCGGTCAGTTTTGATATTGTGGCGGGCACCACAAATAAATCCGTGTATGGGAAACACCGTAGTCTCATAATTGAAGTGTACAATACTGGACAGTGATGTAATCTGCAGAATTTACTGTCAGCTATTTATAAAAACATTTTCGTAATTGTAACATGCATATACATAATTATTCAGGTGCATGTGTAATAACTTGCGAAAAGTTGACGCTACAGCAGCACTACTACGTCGTCGTCGTCTTGTCTGATGTGTTCTGACCACGACCTCGCCCCTCGCTACCCACAACCATTCGAATCTCTGTAGGCGGGATTTATTCTTATGATATTCTAATGGGGCGCTTTGTGATATCACAAAAACCCCAGAAAACAATGCTGTAGTCCAAACGAGCCGTTCGTTGTAGTTCTTGAAAAGGGATTTAAAAAAAATTAAATATCTCCCTTTGGAGTGGACTTTCAGATTTGTAACTTTGTAGATCTTTTTATGCCCAAACGTACACACTACACACTGACAAAAAGTGAAAAAGCATAATAGGACCCTTTAATGTGCTGCTCGTACTGGACTGTAATAGTGTCACTATAAAGACTGACTAAATTTCTTACTTGCTCTCAGACTCCCGCTTCCTCCAGATCGGCCTCTTTCTCTGAGGTCAAAACTGGATCAGAAAACTTATCAGCTCAAAAGATACGTGCTGGACTTCCTCCAGGTTTGTGAAAATGGGATCCCACTCCCACAAGCAGACAATAATCACAGTAACGGAATAGATTCATGACAGGCTGGTGCGCCTCCTACAGGCCCATGTGTCATTGACACAAAGATAATACAGGGTGACCAGACATCTTTTTCCTGGATGGGATTTCTAAATCTACTAAAATGTCTGAGTTTTGGCATTGTTTTAATACTTTTCATACTTGCTGCAGGTGACTGAATAGTAGTTTGACCAATTGCGTGCAGGCATTGTACATAATCGACCAATCATGGCATGAGAGAAGGTGGGATCTGCAGAAAACGGTCAAAGCAATGCAAATACACGAACATAAAAGGTATGAGGACTGTAGAGAGCATGTCAATTGGAAAGCAAAGTCAAAACCTGGACACTCTCCACCTTTTTCAGCATGGAAGTAGTAAGCCTATGGGTGAGACTTCCGGTTCATTAGCCGCTATAGGAAATAATGAGAAGAAAAACAACGTACAGTAAACGATAATTGTTTGTGTGTTCATAGTTAAGATATGCATTAAAATAATATGGTAAGACACACCTATTTGCAATATCAAGCAGCAAATCAAACTGTTTTGTACAGCTAAAAATAGCAGGGCATGGATGAGACCTGAAGCTAGACCCATAAAAATTACAAATGGCTGCGCCCATTTTTACGAGAAGAAAAAGGAGTATAGGCAATTAAGAAGTCCTGGCCAGGGCATATTGGGGAAACATGGTCATGGTCACCCTAGATAATAAAATGGTTAATTCTGATTCTCACTTCTAATGGATGGGTCACCTTCAAAGCTGTTGTAAATAACCCCTGTGTTAATGCGACATTGCATGGCAGCCATGACATATTACTGAACGTTCAACTATTTATTGAATGTTTTGTTTTTTGTTTTTTTGTCGCAGTGAGTTCTGTTCATTTCTATATTCTTCTCACTTATAAAATCTGGATGGCACAATCCTTCAAGTGAGGCTTATAAGTAGTAAAGTCTCAGGTCTTTAAAAGGCTCTGTCCTTTGTTGAATTAAGTTTTCAGCCCCGTTTAGATTAATTCAATATTATAAAGCCTATGTTATGCATATATTCTGTGTTCTGCATAAATGGTATTTTCTCATAACATTTGGTTAAGAAATGCAAAAATGTGAGGTCACACTTTATTTTAAAGTGTCCTTGTTACATGTACTTACTATTATAATAACAACAAATTATGCATAATTACATGCAAGTAACCCATGCAAGACAAACCCTAATTCTAACTGTAACCATATAGTAAGTACAAGTAGTTAATTAATATTACTCAAATATAATTGCGCTATAACAAGGACACCCTAAAATAAAGTGTAACCAAATTTGGCAACACATTGTTTTTGCAAGGTTAATTACAATGTACTAAAAGTATTCCTTTCATGAATATATATATATATATATATATATATATATATAGAAAACATAGCCAACTGAGACTGACTTCAACATGTTTATGTCTTCTTGTATTCTTAGAAAGAAACATACTGTAATGGTGTTTTTTTCCCCTCCTTTCCTCCCTCTGTTGTTTCTCTTTGTCCTTCTGTCTTTATCTCTGTAGCCAAAAGCACCACTCTGTTCAGTAACCACACCAAGGCTATAGTGTGGGGGATGCAGACGCGTGCAGTGCAGGGCATGCTGGACTTCGATTATGTGTGCTCTCGTAAGGAGCCGTCAGTAGCAGCCATGGTTTACCCCTTCACGTGAGTCTTATCTTGCATTTCAAACCCTAGTACGGGACAGTTGTCATTATAGAGTGATGAACTTTTGATTTGAGTTTACTTCTGTGGTATTAATCTCAGTTTTCCCTAGATTATCCCTACATCACGCATATGCATATTTAATCCTAAAACACATTATTTTTACTCGAATCAGTGGAGACCATAAGCAGAAGTTTTACTGGGGTCATAAGGAGATCCTGCTGCCGGTCTATAAGAACATGGCTGATGCAATGAAGAAACATCCAGAAGTAGATGTGCTCATCAGTTTCGCCTCCCTGCGCTCTGCCTACGACAGCACCATAGAGACCATGCAGTACCCACAGGTCTGAGATCAGCATCAGCTCACTCTATATGTTCATCTGACTCTACAATGCTGGGAACTATTCCTTAAATGTTTACAAATCAGTGTGGTCTGATTGTTCATCTGTTCATGTGTTTTCTATATGCAGATCCACACTATAGCGATCATAGCTGAGGGTATTCCAGAGGCTTTGACTCGCAAGATCATCAAAATGGCAGAGGAGAAGGGAGTCACTATCATTGGTCCTGCAACAGTATGACTCCAAACTGCTTTTCTGTTGGATAATTATATAAATACGATTTTTTTTTTTTTATAATTAATTAAATTAAGTCTGTGGTGTGTGTGTGTGTGTCTGCATGTGTTGTAGGTCGGTGGTATTAAACCCGGCTGTTTCAAGATCGGTAATACGGGAGGGATGCTGGATAACATCCTGGCATCGAAACTGTACAGGCCAGGCAGTGTGGCCTACGTCTCCCGCTCTGGTGGAATGTCCAACGAGCTCAATAACATCATCTCACGCACTACAGACGGAGTTTATGAAGGAGTTGCCATCGGAGGAGACAGGTGTGTGTGTCCAAGTCAACGTCTCTTTAATGCTATATATGGTTTGATGCATTGTAAACAATTGACGTGTGAGTTTAAACCTGCGGGGTATGTCCTACCTGCAGGTATCCAGGCTCTGTGTTCATGGATCACGTGTTGAGGTATCAGGACACACCCGGAGTCAAAATGATCGTTGTGCTCGGAGAGGTGAGTGAGCCATTTGTGACGTTTACAGTCAATATAAAATTCGCAATACACTCATGGGTCTTCTCTTTGCTTATAGATTGGAGGAAATGAAGAGTACAAGATTTGCAAAGGCATTAAAGAAGGCAGGCTCACCAAACCTGTGGTCTGCTGGTGCATTGGGACCTGCGCCACCCTGTTCTCATCTGAGGTGCGCAAGCGGTTGCATTGCTTATAATGTGTCCAAAAGACTTATTTAAGCAACTAATATGAGTTTAACCTGTTTCAAAAGCTGAATATATTGATTGTATCCTGCTTTTTGTTTAGGTCCAGTTTGGCCACGCCGGAGCTTGTGCTAACCAGGCGTCGGAGACTGCAGTGGCTAAGAACAAAGCTCTGGAAGAGGCAGGAGCCTTTGTGCCCAAGAGCTTTGATGAGCTGGGAGATGTCATCAAGTATGTCGTCTTTGTGTACTTGTGAATTTAGCGTCTTAACCTGGCCATCAGTAACCACATATTTGTGTATCCTGTAGATCCGTGTATGATAATCTAGTAGCCAAGGGTGTGATTGTGCCTGCTAAAGAGGTTCCTCCACCCACAGTACCAATGGATTATTCTTGGGCACGAGTGAGTATGAACTACATACGTTTTGAAGACAAATACTCAAAAGAGTCTTGTCTGGTGGTTAAGCGTCACCTTTTTTGTTCTCTCTCTTTGTAGGAGTTGGGTCTGATCCGTAAACCGGCATCATTCATGACGAGTATCTGTGATGAGCGGGGACAGGAGCTCATTTATGCAGGCATGCCCATTACTGAGGTCTTTAAGTCTGAGATCGGGCTGGGCGGCACCCTCGGCCTGCTCTGGTTCCAGAGGAGGTATGCGTCACTGTTTAGTTGTAGTAGTAATACTATGTATGTGTATATATATATATATATATGTATATGTTACCTTAATTAGTTATGAAAAAATAACGCATTTTAAAATATTTTAACGCAGTTCATGCACTGGCCCCACCCCCAGACCTGTACTTCATCTTACATTTCATATAGTTGACTGTTGACAAATATGATGCTGGGCAACAACTCTATAAATAGTTATGCCCTAAAATTCAAGATACCTGGGCAAAAATGCTCCAGTATGAGTTTTTGACTCATGTAATAAGCGATATCACACGAGTTCTGATTTTGTCCCAAATATCACAAGTATAAATGTGTTTTTTTTTTTTTTTTTTTAATTAAATAGTTAATATTGTGTTATTTTAAACACAATATTGTCTGTTTGCTCAGTTTTGCTAACAAAATATTACTTATAAAGCCACGGCAAAATTGTTGCACGTCTATGAGCAGCACAGTGGCGTTTCGTTTCGGAATTAATCTGCGTTTTGAACGAATCGTGTGATTCAAAGGCCCATTCATCCCATTTACTTCATTCCTGAATGAATCAGCTGTTTGAACAAATCGAATGAATTAATGACTCAGCAGCAGTTTTCAAAACACAAACTGTCCTTATGTTTTCTTTTACCCATGTTATTCAGTCTTTCATAATTTTTACATAATTTGTGTTTCTGCAGGCTTCCGCGCTATGCCTGCCAGTTCATCGAGATGTGTCTGATGGTGACGGCGGATCACGGCCCTGCTGTTTCTGGAGCTCATAACACCATAGTGTGTGCGCGTGCTGGCAAAGACCTGATCTCCAGCCTGACCTCAGGACTGCTCACCATCGTATGAAAACTACAGACTTGCTCGCATACAGTCCGTGCAGCACCAGAAGAGCAGAGTTTCATCACTGACTCTATTTGTGTTTAGGGAGACCGTTTTGGAGGTGCCCTGGACGCAGCTGCTAAGCAGTTCAGCAAGGCGTTCGACAGCGGCATGCTGCCTATGGAATTTGTCAACAAAATGAAAAAAGACGGCAAACTCATTATGGGCATCGGACACAGGGTGAAATCGGTGAGTGCAAAAACACAAAAATCGAAAGTGTTCAAAAATGTGTTAAATATTGTAATTTCACACTGATTCTCACAGATTGTTCTGCTGGCTTTACTGATTGATTAACATTTTTAGATCAATAATCCTGACATGCGGGTACAGATCCTCAAAGACTTTGTGAAACAGCATTTCCCTGCCACTCAGCTGCTGGACTATGCTCTGGAGGTGGAGAAGATCACCACCTCAAAGGTACAAACACTTGCCTGTCTTGGATCCCATTACATCTGGTATTAACATTGTAACTGAACCCAGTGAGAAATCTGCACTGTAAAATCTTTCTCCATATCATTAATTTCTGACCGCATTGATTCCTATTGAAATGACTACATTTCCTCTGTGAAATTTTGTCATACAACAATAAATGTGACTGCAGCTTCAAAAGGAAAATAAGAAAAACAGAACATCTTCAGTATGCTATATGCAGTGAGATAGATATGTGTTTGCTAAAAGCAACAGCTATGGATAAATGTCAATGAATACATTTAGATAATCTTAATTTAATGTAGTAATTGAACATTGTTTGTGGCAAGATGAAAATTCAAGTGTAGGGTTTTTTTTTTTTTAGTAACACTTTAGTATAGGGACCAATTCTCATAATTTAACTACTTGCTTATTAGCATGCCTATTATTAACATATTGGCTGTTTATTTTGTAGTTATAAAGCACATATTCTGCATTACCATATTCTACATCCCTAATACCTAAACTTGACAACTACCTTACTAACTATTAATAAGCAGCAAGTTAGGAGTTTGAGGCAAACGTCGTAGTAAATGGTTTGTTAATAGCGAGAATAGGACATTAAAATGAAGTGTGACCCCTTTTTATTTATTTATTTTTTTGGAAATCTCATAAAATGTCACTCTTTATCAGAAACCAAACCTTATCCTGAATGTTGATGGTTTCATTGGAGTGGCATTTGTGGACCTGCTGAGAAACTGTGGCGGCTTCACTCGGTAAGTAAAACTGAAGAAAAATATGTTATTTTTGTATTATTTATATTTATTTATTTTAATGAATTATATAATTTATATTAATAAATATCATTGTATTTTATATTTTTAATTGGTGTTTCGTTTTGTGTTATATATGGAAGCCCGTTTCCACCACTGAATAAAAAATAAAAAAAGGTTATTGCGACTTTTTTTATCTCACAATTCTGATAAAGAGATAAAGAGAGATAAACTCACAATTGCGAGTTATAAAGTCAGAATTACGATTTATAGTCACAATTGCGAGAGAACTCGCAATTCAGACTTTTTTTTCCCTTGCAATTGCGAGTTTATATCTCGCAATTCTGAATTTTTATTTCTCAAAATTGTGAGATATAAACTCGCAATTGCGAGTTAAAGTCCAGTTTTCTCAGAATTGTGAGTTTATATCTCACAAATATGAGAAAAAAAAGTCATTACCTTTTTTAATTTTTTATTCAGTGCCGGAAATGGGCTTCCATAGTTATATTATTTTAGTTTAAGGTTAATAATTTTATATGCTTTTGAAATTTCAGTTTTATTTTTTTTATATATATATATATATATATATATTTCTGTTTAACCTTATTTTTATTTCCGTTTTGGTAAATTCAGTACTTCAACTTAAAATTATTTCAGTTAGCTGCCAAGACAACATTTCTGATGTTTTTTTCCTGTCTGATATTTATATTTTACTTTATTTCAGCTTTATTTCAATTAATGAAAATGATCAAATTAACCATAACTAAAACAGTGGCAAAGTTCGGTGTTCACGTAAATGGTAGTAAGAAATAACACTGATCTCTCAAACACTTGTCTGTCTTCCTCTTGTACAGCGATGAGGCAGATGAGTTTGTGGAGGTTGGAGCACTGAATGGAATCTTTGTGTTGGGACGCAGCATGGGATTCATTGGTATGTGTGTGTGATATCTATCTCTGATGTGTCTGTTATGAAATGTTATTTAAACAATCTTCTCTTTTTGTGCAGGTCATTATCTGGACCAGAAGCGGCTGAAGCAGGGTCTGTACCGCCATCCTTGGGATGATATTTCTTATGTACTTCCAGAACACATGACCATGTAATGATAGAATCCAGATCTCACTGAACCAGTGTGCTATGGAAGCAAAAGAGGTTTTTATGTGTGTATATGCACTCCTCCAAATGTGCGTGTTTGTGTGTGTTACATTGTTTCTTTTCCCCCTGTTTTAGTGTTTGTGATCTTGTATAAAAGTGAGGGTTTACTCTTCTGCTATAAACTGTAATTGTAAACTGTCAGTAACCTAAATGTCTGTATTGATTGTGTTGCAAAGTCATTTGAAAACTGTGAAAACATCCTAACACATTCCATATTTCTGTAGTAAACATCTCATGTATAACTAAAACACGTAAATCTGCTTGTCATGTCAGTGTGCCTACAAAAGGAAAATTAGATTAGAAACTAAAATGCCTGGTTTCTGGAAACTTCTCAGTGTCATTTTTCAAGTAGCCATGACCGTAAACTGAACTTTTGAAGAAGCACTTAAAGAATGTCATTGTCAAACTAATCTGCCCTGACAGCTAGGCTGTGATTTTTTTTTTTTTTTTTTTTTTTTTAAAGTTGTATCTTGTCAGTAGTGACATCTATAATTAACACAGTGCAATAATCCACTGTGCATAACAGCAAGCAATAGCTTTGTGTGTGTTTATAAGTCTTAATCGTCTTAAATGTCAGATCAACTAATTTGCTGGAAACAAGAAAGTTGCTATTTTTATCAACTAATATATACAGATCAAACAAGTATTTTGGCCACCAATGTTATTTGTAAATGTGCAGTGTGCCAGACAGTTCACAATGTTTACAGTCCATCCGCCAGTCCAGCTGTATGAAGAACAGATGACGAAGTTCAGTGTCTGATATTTACTTAAATTACCTGGTTAAAAATAAAATTCATTATAGAAATGAAATCTTTTTCATTCAATCCATGCTCAGTTGTGATGACCATTAAACAGGATTCTGTTTTAAAGCAGATTCATTGTGTTGAGGTGCGTGTGTGTCTGTCTGTTTCTGTCTGTCTGTCTTTTTCTGTCTGCCTGGCTGACTGTATTTACACTGCAAGTCTTGATGACCAATTCCGATTTTGTGACCTATATCCGATTTTTTTTTGGACGACGTGCTTACATTTCTTTGAAAAGTGACCCGTATCCGATGTGTGCATTTTACACTACACTTGGTGAAACAAGCTAAAAATAGCATATGGCATCTCAAATCAACTTGAATAGTACATTGAGTTTAATTTACTGACATGGAATTCATATAGAAGCGTTTTTATGCAATAGTTACAGCTATAGCCTACATCAAAATAATTATATAGCCTAGAACAAATTCTTCAGGACAGTGATGCTCTTCAGGAATAATACTGGAATAATACTCAGGTGGTAGATAATGTTAAGCATGTCACATCGTCTGTTTTTTTTTTTGGTAATTAAAAACAAATGCGTTCATCAGTGATTGTATATCAAAGGCAGGGACATGTTTGTGTGCATCTAATTCTGTCAGGACCACTATCGTCAGATGATAGACACTTAGCATCCAGTTTGGATTGGCGGTATGTTTCTGTTCTGGGCGATAACTCCCTGCTCATCCATGCAGCCTGTCATGAATGAGCAGCATTAATAATACCGCCCCAAGGGTTAACAGAACAGAACAGAACCAAGCAGATCATTAATGTACTTAATTACATTTAGTGTAACACATTACTCAAGATTAGGGACTCATCAAAATTGCTTTATTGGCATGACTGTAAAAAATACAATATTGCCAAAGCTTGAAATATATGTGGAGAAATATAATAATGAAAAGATCAAAATAATAGAATAAAAACATTATAACAATATAAACTTAAATAAACAGTGTAACAAATAAGAACTTGTGTGAACATTTCATACCACAGTGTTTAATACCCGAATACACTTCTTCTTTGCACTTTTTTGTGACCTCTGAATAATAAATGTAATAAGCCTTTGAGCTGTATTTGGACGAGTGCGGATCTCTTTCATCTTCATACCACAGTGTTTAACATATAAACACACACAGGCTGAGGGTCACTGTGGTAGACAGTAGGGAAACACACATTATATACATTCACCTGCTGTCTCAGGCTGTGGCACGTCCACACGTATCTCGCAGCCAGTGCTGCTGTCTGTCCCTCTCCTAGTATTATCTTTATTTGTTCCTCTTCAGTCATGGCTGTGAAGTTCTTTATAATGTTTGTGAATTTGTTGATGTATAGGTCTCTGATTGATTTAAATTGGTAACCGTGAAGTAGGAAGTGTCTCTCCTGTCTCACAGTGAGCACACACTCTTTGCTCTCTGGGTAACCAGCTCTATTTGTGTCTGCTGGTCTCGATAGCTAGTCTGTGCTCACTGAGCCTCTGCTTTTTGTCTTTAACACTCTGGAGATATTCTTCTAATTCATATTTTGATTTTATAATTCGATAGAGTTGTAATTTACTTTGTGTTTTCGTTTCTTGATCCCAATGTTCCAGATATATATTTTTAGATTGTTATTTTGATGTTTGGGTGAGAAGCAGTGCTGGTCTGAGACTGGTTAGTGTTAGTAGAGTTAGTCAGGTTAGTAAGTCTCAGAACCAGCTGACTTAGGGGACTTTTTTCGGGGTTCAGTTGTTGGATTTGTAGTGCTTTAAAATGTAGTGATTCTGAATTTAGATGCATCCAGAATTTGAGGGATTTTTTTTGTATATTTATAATCAGTGGGAATCAGCCTAATTCTGCCCTACATGCATTATTGGGTGTTCTCCTTTGTAATAATCATTTTGCAGAATTCTGTGTGTAGGGCTTCTGTTGGATGTCTGTCCCATCTAGTGTAGCTCTGATCACTGAGTGGACCCCTACCTCACTTCCATACAGCGCTATGGGTTGAATTACACTATCAAAGATTTTACACCAAATTGGAATTGGTAATTCAATATTTTGGAATTTTCTCTTAATGGCATATAGAGCTCTTCGAGCTTTATCTTTGAGAGCATTCACTGCCATACTGAAACTCCCCGATGAGTGATGATCAGGCCGAGGTAAGTGTACTGCATCGTGTGTTCTAGGGCGGTGCTGCCTAGACTGAACTGGTATCTGTGTTCCTGACATCTGGGCTTGTTCTGAAAGACCATAATATTGGTCTTTTTGAGGTTTACTGCCAGGGCCCAGTTCTGGCAGTAGTTCTCCAGCAGGTCCAGGTGCTGCTGTAGTCCCTGTGGGGTGGATGACAGCAGCACCAGATCATCTGCGTACAGCAAAAGCTTTTGTCTTGTAGAGTGAGTCCAGGGGCTGGAGACTGCTCCAACTGCACCGCTAATTCATTAATGTAGATGTTGAACAGTGTTGGACTCAGGCTACAGCCCTGCCACACTCCTCTCTTCTTTGTTGCCAATTCGTATTGCACATTTGTTGTTTGAATACATTGAATTAATAATGTCATAAACGTTACCCCCTGCACCACTTTGTAAAAGTTTGTAATATAATCCGTCATGCCAAATAGAATCAAATGCTTTTTTTAAATCGACAAAGGATGCAGTCTGTGTCTGTGTCTGTGTCTGTGTCTGTGTCTGTCTGTCTGTCTGTCTGTCTGTCTGTCTGTCTGTCTGTCTGTGTCTGTCTGTCCGTCTGCGTCTGCGTCTGCGTCTGCGTCTGCGTCCGTCTGTCCATGTCTGTCTGTGTCTCTGTCTATGTGCGTCTGTGTCTGTGTATGTTTTAAAGAATAATGACTCTATGAACGTTGGTGATGATATGGTATTGTGTTCAAGAGCAAATTTTATTAAAGAAATGCTCACTAGATGGCAGTGTGCAAATGCTGAAGCTCAGGCTTTGGAGAAAGAGTCCACAATCTTTCCAGATCTCAGGTGCTGATTGAAATAACAGAAAAAAACACTGAAAATTGTACAGGTAAATAATACTGGATTTATTTATTTATTTAGAAGTCTTCTTGACTCTCTGTCAAAATGTAACCATTAATCATTAATACATACACGTTTTTACTTTTATTTCATTCTTTTATTATAAAACAATAAAATCCTTGATTTTTCTCAGCATGTACTGATACCAGACTGTGATTATAGGTCAAATATTAGTTTTGCACATATTTGTAAACGTCATTTGAAATGATTGTTCTTCACTATACTTTTCTGATTATCTCCACAGCACACAGCATCTCACCAGCTACCATTTTATTTCAGGTAATTCTTCTGCCTAACTTTCTGATTCTGCTTGTGACCTCTGTATTGAGCTTTACAAGTAGGCCAAACGTGTACCTTTTGACTTTTAACTTACAGGACCCTCTCAGGAAAAAGGTACCTTTTCAAATTATAACATAATGTTAAATTATGAAATTCTTAATTTAAGGCGCACTTACAGTCTGTGCTTTAAATGAAGAATATCATAATTATGTAGTCTTAAGTCCTGTTAGACTCATTTAGGGGGTAATAAAATGCCTGCTGTAGGTTGGTTGTAAAACCTTTCGAGGTGTTGTTGAGCAGGAGACGGACAGGTAAACGATGGCCGCTGAGTCAGAAGAGATTTCACTAGTCATTGAGAGATGTCAGCAGCAATGCCAGCCACACTACTACAGAGTCACACTACGGTCAGTGCTGCAACATGAGCACATATATTATGACATACTTTCTGAAAACTTGCTTAACTCTTCTTCTGTTAGACCTTTTTCATGGATGTGCCACATTTATTTTTTGAGAGGAATGAAAACTAGTCTGTGAGGAATAAAAGTGTAACTCTTTCAGTTCGGTAGATTGTTCTGTTGTTTAACAACATACTGATTGTTCAGCTGACGAAAAAATTAAAATAAATAAAAAGACGAAAACTCCATTAAACGGTTTTGAAAATTACTATGGTCTATTAAAAGTCTCACTTAGTTGTGACTAGATGTGGAGCAGCATAAGCAGACCAATTCATGCAAAGCAACCATATCATATTATGAATGGTCTGTCTGCAAATAAAACAGTTTTATGATGCATTCTTTAATAATCCTTTTGCAGTAAAACCTATCTGCATTGCTGTTCTATATTCCATACCATTGAGAAATCCAATACCAGTAAAGGTTTGTGTGCTGTATCATGCAAGGTCAGGAGGGAGTGTGTGTTCAAAGCAGAGTGAGACGTGCAGTCAGAGCATCTGTCCTTGCATGTCACAGGATCAGGGTACACTGTCGACCTGCAACTATCTAAGGCCACGAACATGATGAGCACCCTGAGTCTACCCCAGGACAAGCCCAAAATAAGACCAAATGTTGGCCACGGATAGAGATTATGAACCCTAGGGATTGTATAAAGACACTTAGCATGATAAATGAGCTGTGTGTGTGTGTGAGAAGATTCTGAGGTGCTGTGCCTGCACACATATTACTTCATGTGTATGCAAAAACACGTCTTAGTTGGAGATGCATAAAACATCTGAAATCAATATTTAAGTGTTTTTCTTATGCCACCTTAATGGCAAGCATTAGAATGACAGATTTAAATGCTTCAAACTGTGTTCTTTATTTATCTTGAAATAAATTGAAAGCATGCACACAAAATATTATTATATGACCTCTAAATTCATTAAATAAGGTTTCTAAATTATCATGATCAAAACTTTGCTGAAAACTCTGATGACATGACTGTCTGATAGCAAATTTAAAGGAATAGTTCACCCAAAAATGAAAATTCTGTCATACTCACCCTCATGTCATTCCAAACCCACAAGATCTTCATTCATCTTCAGAACACAGATATTTTTGACGAGACCTGAGAGCTTTCCGACGCTCCATAGACAGCAACCCAACTGAAATGTTCCCAAACCCAGAAACGTAGCAAGGACATCGGTAAAACAGTCCGTGTGACAGCAATGGTTCAACCGTAATGTTATGAAGCTACGAGAATATGTTTTGCGCACAAAGAAAACAAAAATAACAACTTATTCAACAATTATTCTCCTCTTTATCCTGTCTGCCGCCATTATGGAGAGTATAACGACACATGTGCGTGCTTTTGTCGAACATGATGTATGCACATGCTGTCTTCTGCTCGTAAACAAGGCACAGCGCATAATTATACTCTCCATAATGGCGGAAGACAGTAACTCAGGGGAGAAGAATTGCCAGTCAAATTAAAAGTCATTATTTTTGTTTTCTTTGCACACAAAAAGTGTTCTCGTAGTTTCATAAAATTATGGTTGAACCACTGATGTCACATGAACCATTTTAACGGTGTCCCTGCTATGTTTCTGGGTCTGGGAACATTGCAGTTGCTGTCTATGGAGGGTCAGAAAGCACTTGTATTTCATAAACAATATCTTAATTTGTGTTCCAAGGTCTTACGAGTTTGGAACGACATGACGGTGAGTAATTAATTGATGGTCGTGGATGAATGGCACAAAAATGGGCCTCAGGATCTCGTCACGGTATCTCTGTGCATTCAAAATGCCATCAATAAAATGCGCCTGTGTTCGTTGTCCATAACATACGCCTGCCCATACCATAACCATGACGGTGAGTAATTAATGACAGAATTTTCATTTTTGTGTGAACTATCCCTTTAAGACTTTTTAGTGTAATTCTAAAAATGTCACCCTTCATGTTCTGGTATGCATTTATTGTGGAAACTTTAATGATTTTTAATGTAAACTTAACTTGTTAGTAATATTTTAAGATGAAGCAACTTAATTTTTCTATAAACGATGTATAGATAATAAAGTAAACCCATGTTAAAATATGAGTGTTGAGAAATGTTTATTTATGCATCTCTCAGTCATCATTGTATTGCATTGCATTGCATTATGTTTTGCCCCAAAGAAAAAAAAAACAGTAAGTTGATATTTGAATGTTTGGTTTTATGAATACTGCTAAGAAAAATTATTGGGAGATATAAAGTGACAGCTGATATTTATATGCAATTTTTTTATATAGATCTTATTGATTACATTACAAGCGGTCAGAATTGTATCTTACTTTTTGGTCATATAGCCTAAATATCATCAATTGCAAATTACATATCAGTTTGGGCCTCTGAATAAAACTGAGGTGTTTTTTTTCTCAGAGTATAACTCCATATTTTCCTTTGGCATACTAAATGAGCCATAAAAGCTTGAAGTGTCATGATATGCAACAAAGAACACATATGCGAACTTAATTTATTCATAAGATTTTGTCTAAATGTTTAATAAACTAGATAAAGTAATAAACTAAATGTAGATTTAACTATTGTATCCTATGTCAGGCTTTACAGGGTTAGAGACCTTGCACATTGTGTCTATGGAGAAGAATGATGACTCAAATCATTGAGGACAGGTGTGCCATTACTTTCCTAACAGATTAAGAGCAATAGAGGGTTTTGGAGTAACCCAAATCATATCAAGATACACAGAACATCATAAGTTGTTGACTTGACCCAGAAAGCAACCTTAATACCCTAGCAACAACAGCAACATGCTAACAACCATTTATAACACAACTTACAGCAGCATTATGGTTGTGAGGTTGCAGGGAAGAACTAGAGCGTCACACTTTCTGAAGAAAATGTAAGGCTGATGATACATGGGGCAACGTTTTGAGCAATTTTGTGGGGCAACTTTTTTGAGCAATGTTTCTTGGGCACTTTCCTACTGAGAATGGGGAACAAATTTCTATCTGGATACTTTAGATCGGTCGTGGGCCCTGTGTTTCACCTAGTTGACAGCAACATTGCCCCATGTGTCATCAGCCTTACATTTTCTTCAGAAAGTGTGAAGCTCTAGTTTCAAACAGCTGATGTGAAATTATACACATACACTGAACAAAATTATAAACGCAACACTTTTGTTTTTGCCCCCATTTTTCGTGAGCTGAACTCAAAGATCTAAGACTTTTTCTATGTACACAAAAGGCCCATTTCTCTCAAATATTGTTCACAAATCTGCCTAAATCTGTGTTAGTGAGCACTTCTCCTTTGCCGTGATACTCCATCCACCTCACAGGTGTGGCATATCAAGATGCTGATTAGACAGCATGATTATTGCACAAGTGTGCCTGAGGCTGGCCACAATAAAAGGCCACTCAAAAATGTGCAGTTTTACTTTATTGGGGGCTCCGAAAACCAGTCAGTATCTGGTGTGACCACCATTTGCCTCACGCAGTGCAGCACATCTCCTTCGCATAGAGTTGATCAGGTTGTTGATTGTGGCCTGTGGAATGTTGGTCCACTCCTCTTCAATGGCTGTGTGAAGTTGCTGGATATTGGCAGGAACTGGAACACGCTGTCATATATGCCGATCCAGAGCATCCCAAACATGCTCAATGGGTGACATGTCCGGTGAATATGCTGGCCATGCAAGAACTGGGATGTTTTCAGCTTCCAGGAATTGTGTACAGATCCTTGCAACATGGGGCCGTGCATCATCATGCTGCAACATGAGGTGATGGTCGTGGATGAATGGCACAACAATGGACCTCAGGTTCTCGTCACGGTATCTCTGTGCATTCAAAATGCCATCAATAAAATGCACCAGTGTTCGTTGTCCATAACATACGCCTGCCCATACCATAACCCCACCGCCACCATGGGCCACTCGATCCACAACGTTGACATCAGCAAACCGCTCACCCACACGACGCCATACACGCTGTCTGCCATCTGCCCTGTACAGTGAAAACCGGGATTCATCCATGAAGAGAACACCTCTCCAAAGTGCCAGACGCCATCGAATGTGAGCATTTGCCCACTCAAGTCGGTTACGATGACAAACTGCAGTCAGGTCGAGACCCCGATGAGGTCGACGAGCATGCAGATGAGCTTCCTGAGACATTTCTGACAGTTTGTGCAGAAATTCTTTGGTTATGCAAACCGATTGTTGCAGCATCTGTCTGGGTGGCTGGTCTCAGACAATCTTGGAGATGAAGATGCTGGATGTGGAGGTCCTGGGCTGGTGTGGTTACACGTGGTCTGCGGTTGTGAGGCCGGTTGGATGTACTGCCAAATTCTCTGAAACACCTTTGGAGACGGCTTATGGTAGAGAAATGAACATTCAATTCACGGGCAACAGCTCTGGTGGACATTCCTGCAATCAGCACGCCGATTGCACGCTCCCTCAAAACTTCTGACATCTGTGGCATTGTGCTGTGTGATAAAACACATTTTAGAGTGGCCTTTTATTGTGGCCAGCCTAAGGCACACCTGTGCAATAATCATGCTGTCTAATCAGCATCTTGATATGCCACACCTGTGAGGTGGATGGGTTATCTTGGCAAAGGAGAAGTGCAATATTTGAGAGAAATAGGCCTTTTGTGTACTTAGAAAAAGTCTTAGATCTTTGAGTTCAGCTCATGAAAAATGGGGGCAAAAACAAAAGTGTTGCATTTATAATTTTGTTCAGTTTATTTACTTCACACAATCTGGAATGGTTGAATATGTCGATGCCACTTTAACCACACAGAGAAAAATGCCCAGCCTGAACCAGTCATGAGCTGCGTGATCAGTTATCATATACTGTAACTGAATTACTCTGCAGTCTGCGCCAGACAGCATCCTGGGATTCCACATGATATGAATCAAATATCAAAATAATATACAGTATTTGTTTTGCAATCTGTGTGCAGTATTATACAATTTTGAAGTACTGGACGAATTAGTTAGAGATATTGGCTGATTTATCTTGTAACTCAGGTGCTTGCAGAGAACACAACAAGAGCTATAGTCAGAAACACATTGAGTATACATAGACAGAACAACAAACTGTCAATCTGGATCTTGTTGGACACATTTGCTGTCAGGGTGTGTGTAAGAAAATCTCTTTAAAGAAAATATTTTCACCTCTGGTTCTCTAAGGAGGTGGTCTCAGCTAATCTGTGGTCGGCCAGCACTGAAGAAACAGGAAAGGAATTGGCTGTTTAGACAGAAAGGGGTGTGGTCTCTGCTGGCAGCCGTGGTTTATGTAAGTGATCAAGAAATCACGTGAGTTTCTTGAAACAGCTTGAAGACTTCACACTGAAGGAGCATTTTGAATGTGATACTGTGAGGCTCATACACATAATGTCAATATAACGTGTAAAATAGTTGCTCTCATCGAAATGTAAGAAGCATAGTGTATTGTTTCAGATCATTTGCCAGACTGAAGAGTTTGGCATATTGTGACTGTGGATAATATTGAAGAAATACCAGCAAGTGACATAACCTGAATGAAAGAAAGGACACACCTCACAAAAGAACATAAAGTGCTTCATACCTATTAGGTCCTGTAGCTTTTGTATATGAAAATTGTGTCCTCTTGTGTTGCGACATTTTATGAAGAAAACCAAATTATGGGATGGGTATGGTAAGAAGTTTAGCTTTAAAATGAACTTATTAAAGAAACCAACTGTGTTTCTTAAATTCTTTAAGATTTTAATGTTCATTCTTATACCCCTTTGTTATAACCCAAGGTTTAAATTTTTTTGGATGATTTGAAAAGTTTGGATAATTAGTGTTGTGTAGTTCTGACAAATCATGACAAAAACAGTATTAAGAAAATATATTATTGTTTTATTACAAGTCTGGAAAAAGTGCACTCAATAATAATTTAGAGATGATTTTGTTTCCCTTTGGTCAACCTTGTGAATATAATGATCATAAATATGAAAAAGCATCCATCCTGAACATTTTTTACTGCAATCATCTTTCACTCCACAGATAATATATAAATTATACACACACACTCATCACAATAAATTATATCTCTTTTGGTTTAAATAAATAGGCTTCTCAAATGTGTTTTTTTCAGCAAAAACATGTGCTGGCATTAACAGTCCAAAATCCAACAAACTGGATTTAAAAAAGAGGAGCTGTTCTTCTCCAGAACATTTTAACAATGTTTGTGGTTATGTATGTCCTTGTGTCCGTTTTAACAAGGTTCTCAAGTTGCTCTTCTGAGTGAAGTCTTCTGTCGATGAACGCCGGTGCTGTAAAGTTTGGTTGCTCGTGTCTCGAAAGCGTTGACCATCTGTTTGACCACCTCATCAAAAAATACTGTCACTAATTGTGAGTGGAGCAAGGATTTGAACTCAAATGACACCTAGAGAGGGAAAACACAGATAAGGGTACAATTAGCACATATTTTAACCAAAAGGTTAGCTCATTTGTGTGCAGTATGATGTGAAATAGTGAGCTTTGATGCTAAAGTTCAGGAGTTTAAATATTTTTATTTTTTTAATTTTTTAAAGGGCTTTGTACTGCTAGCATTCATTCATGTTTTAGTCTTCATTATTTTTAATCAATGGGTCCTTTAATCTCCCAAATCCCTGTCTCCTTCCTGTGATGTCCATCGCACCATGTCTAATCCGGTGACATTTAGGTTGTACAGTTCCCTCCAGCAAAGGAATAGTTATCATGCCTGTCTTCGTTACTGGCTATTTAAGGAGAACCGGAAAGGCAACTTACATGTGGTAAAAATAGCCACTAATCTGGTCTAATACCTCTGCTCACTTTGAACAGGAATTATGGGATTAAACCACCAAAGAGGAGGAACATGAGTCAAATAAGTGTCAAACTGAAGAATGTAGACTGTAATAGTGTGTGCGTGTCTGTGTAAGTGCGTGTCTTTGTAATTGCCGGTTGCACTACTTACAAAGAATTCTACATTGCAGGATTCGGTCTGGCCTGCAGCTCCAGGAGTAAATCGCCACAATGTCTCAAGGTGATTAAAGAGCGTCCCGTCTGTACACACCGCCTGAAACACAAGCGCATACTTCAGATAGACGGCCACTGACACCTTACAAGGCCAACATGTAAGCTGATCCTATGATGCATGAACATGTTGAAGGCTTAGGACAAACATCAAATCAATACCACTTAATCTACATGAATCTAGTTCAAAACTCTTAAAAATTACAACCGAAATAAGAATAATGTCTAGCATTCCCAATTGAAAATGTTGTCTAATTTACAAATAGTTTTTAGACTCACTCGGACTTGGTGGTTCGGGATGACTGTGACCTCAGAGGTGTAGCGTTCGATGATTGGGGGGAACCCGATTTCAAGTTGGGCTCTCATGTCCCCATTCCGGCCCCTCGTTACCTTTGACTTCTTGCACCAAGGCACAAACTGCTGGTACTGGTCCACATTGGCAACAATGTTGTACATCTGCTCGGTTGAGTAACTGGAGGGAAAAACAACTTGTGTCAACAAGGATATTGCTAAATGAGAATTAACTCGTAGTTAAAGTGAAGATGGTTTTATGAAACAGTGGTGTGTATGTACCCAATGCTCCGGCTCTCTGAGTACTCCATTCTCCGCGTTATGAGAGGGGCTGACAAGTTAATGAAGCTCCGGGTGGGCACCATCTGAGAAGATGCTGAAGGAGGAGGTAAGCTTACCGGCCTTGTAGCTAAGATACCGCAGGAGCTCAAATGTCTAAAAAAAAAATGAAAATAGAAGCAGAAGTTGTTATTATCTGACAAAAGCAGAATACCTGGATATTACAGCCAGTCTAGTCATGTGTGTCTAAAGGGCAGCATCATGCAACTTGTATGTTCACAACAAATGTAAAAAAGACGATGTGACGTGGTGTTTTCAGAAATTTCTGTGTTGACTCAGTAAAATGACGTACTTTCTAGTAAACAGTAAAGAGTAGCCGATCAATACAGCTAAACCCGTCTCACCGCTGTATGGCACGCGGCCAGAAGCGCGCAGCCGCGCACCAGCACTGCATTATTCAAATGATGCACACACTTCACATTCCGATCAGGATTAAAAAATATATTATAATAATAAAAGAATAATTCGAATCTTTTAAAAACAAAATTAACTCAGTGGATTAAGGCTTTATGATATAGTTACGTTAAAGCATCGGGGATATTTGACAGATCTTCTGGCACTCTCGGTACTCTCCGCTCACAGCAGCTCTTTCAGTTTCACGGTCTCGTGATTTCTCACTCCCCTGTGAGTTATTTTACACCAGCACCAGCTGCGCTTCTGCTTTGTTAAACATTCCTACACAGTTCACAACTACCTTCAACTCAGCAGGTTTTCACCACCGCGGCCAATTTAAATAAACTCATAGGCCTATATTCATTTACAGTTGTTGAACTAAACTGTAAAAGAAACTAAAAGCCATTTCCTGAACTAGTCAGTACGCCTTTGGTGGTTTGTTCAGGAATAATCGCGTAAATAATTTAACTATTTCGACTAATGATTTATTAACAAAAGGGATTTCTCTCTCTCTCTCTCTCTCTCTCTGTTATTGATAGGTAGCCGTTTTATCAAAAGCAAGTACAGGTTGAGAGATGCGGTTTTACCTGATGGTGCAGTTGGAGTTTCTCCTCATGACATCGCATGACTGTCTTTCTGACATCTCCAGAGCCCGGACAAAAAGCAAAGCGGCCTTTTTTGCCATTTGTGCTATTGGAAGCTTGTAAAATCACTGGATCTTTTCCGAAAAATCCCTGCGCAATGATAACTGTGCCGATGGCCGTAATAACCGGCGGCTCCGCTGGAACTGAGCGATAGTGGAGTGGCTTTACTATTAAGGGCAGAGCTGTGGAGTGACGCTCTGAGGGGAGGAGTTGAGAACCGGCTCCCACAGGTCACAGGTAGCCTACTCAGACGCTCATGAAGTTATTCACCTTCAGAGGTTTCTCTCTGGCGCGTCACTGACTGTCTGGGACAAGGGGAATTATGCGCTTTAGGGCAGCGGTTCTCATGCTTTTGAATCCAAGCAAGGCCCCCATTGTTCACAACAATATTAGAAGGCCCCATGACTTTTTAAGATGTTTATGATTTAGTGAATAAGGCTTAAAGATGAGGATTTCTACCCAATATAGAGTTTAGCAGAAAAAAAAAACGTGTATATTAATAGAACGTATAACACCCATAGAGGTAGGAGATCCTATGAGACCAAGAAATCACACTTTTAAAACTAGGCCTCTTTTTCAAGAACATGGTGGGAACCAGTTGCTGAAAGAGTGAATAAAGCACATTTTTTTTCCACATATGAGAAGTTGTTTCACTCGGGTATATTCTACAATAGGGATGAAAAGGAAATAGCAATTTCCATTTCATGCCGATTTTAAATCATTTTAAGTCGCTCTGAGGACCTCATGGACGTTTGCTGAGGCCCCTGGTTAAGAATATGTCATCCTACAACCATAGTTTTCTTTTCTTTTCTTTCTATAAGGGAAAAAACATTTATATCTTAAAATCCATTTAATAACTTAATGATTTAATGTGGTGAGTAAAATATTTTTTTGCACCATGTACGTGCATGTACAAAAACATCATATGCTGCATTAAAGGTAATTTATTATTATTATTACAACAAATAAGACAATCATGAGTTGTCTTAAAAATCAAGAAGTTTACTAAGGTTACTCTATTTGAGATGAACAGAAAGGTCAAAATTTGATATATTTGTTATATAACAACAATAATAATAAAGCGATGATCTTCAGAGTCATGAGGATCAACATCATTGCTTCCTGCGGGTAAGTTATGCCACACTATTTTTTTGATTTGTCAACAAAATGTACCGTTTACTATTCATTAATATTAATCTGTTAATAGATTATGCCAAAATACTTGTTCCTACACTCTTTATTTCAATAATTTCAGCCTTTAAGTATGATTTCATTCTCTTTCACAGGCAACAGGGTTAAGGAATCCTTTCAAATGTTAAACGTCTGGAGGAGAGGAATCGTGTGCTTCTGTCCGAGCCTGACCCAGCATGTCATCAACCCATAAAGAGGAACAGGAATAATCCAGATAAGGCAGAGTCAGTAAGTCACCGCAGTGATTGGCTGCTGGAATTAAGGTGATGCCACAGAGGGGCTTAAATGTTAACTTTTCATTCAGTAGAGGACTGCAAAATGCAACCCATTTCTGTTGTGTAATAACTGGAACATCAGCCATGACGTTGTAAGAATGGTCTTGATGTAGAAAATGTGGACTCTAGCAGTCAGATCAAAGTCCACAATTTCAGGTGAGTTGGCGCTGCATACACATGGCAAACACATATATAGTCAATGATACACCTGTACACTCTTAAGAAAAATGGTTCTAAACAGTATCAGAAAAGGGTTCTTCAGCTTGTAACAATAGCAGAACCCTTTTTGGTGCTAAATAGAACCCTTTTTATAGGGTTCCATAAAGAACCATGCTTTGAAAATGCTATATGGGACCTTAATGGTCTTTTTAATGATAGTTTATTTTCATTAATATTAGTACATTAGTATATTTATATCTTTAATAGTATTATTAATATTATTTGTATACAGTGGGTACGGAAAGTATTCAGACCCCCTTAAATTTTTCACTCTTTGTTATATTGCAGCCATTTGCTAAAATCATTTAAGTTCATTTTATTTCCTCATTAATGTACACACAGCAGCATATTGACAGAAAAACACAGAATTGTTGACATTTTTTCAGATTTATTAAAAAAGAAAAACTGAAATGTCACATGGTCCTAAGTATTCAGACCCTTTGCTCAGTATTTAGTAGAAGCACCCTTTTGATCTAATACAGCCATGAGTCTTTTTGAGAAAGATGCAACAAGTTTTTCACACCTGGATTTGGGGATCCTCTGCCATTCCTCCTTGCAGATCCTCTCCAGTTCTGTCAGGTTGGATGGTAAACGTTGGTGGACAGCCATTTTTAGGTCTCTCCAGAGATGCTCAATTGGGTTTAAGTCAGGGCTCTGGCTGGGCCATTCAAGAACAGTCACAGAGTTGTTGTGAAGCCACTCCTTCGTTATTTTAGCTGTGTGCTTAGGGTCATTGTTGGAAGGTAAACCTTCGGCCCAGTCTGAGGTCCTGAGCACTCTGGAGAAGGTTTTCGTCCAGGATATCCCTGTACTTGGCCGCATTCATCTTTCCCTCGATTGCAACCAGTCGTCCTGTCCCTGCAGCTGAAAAACACCCCACAGCATGATGCTGCCACCACCATGCTTCACTGTTGGGACTGTATTGGACAGGTGATGAGCAGTGCCTGGTTTTCTCCACACATACCGCTTAGAATTGAGGCCAAAAAGTTCTATCTTGGTCTCATCAGATTTTTGTTTCTCACCATCTTGGAGTCCTTCAGGTGTTTCATGTGGAGCTCAGCCACAGTGATCTTTGGGTTCTTCTTTACTCTCTCACCAAGGCTCTTCTCCCCCGATAGCTCAGTTTGGCCGGACGGCCAGCTCTAGGAAGGGTTCTGGTCGTCCCAAACGTCTTCCATTTAAGGATTATGGAGGCCACTGTGCTCTTAGGAACCTTAAGTGCAGCAGAAATTTTTTTGTAACCTTGGCCAGACCTGTGCCTTGCCACAATTCTGTCTCTGAGCTCTTCAGGCAGTTCCTTTGACCTCATGATTCTCACTTGCTCTGACATACACTGTGAGCTGTAAGGTCTTATATAGACAGGTGTGTGGCTTTCCTAATCAAGTCCAATCAGTATAATCAAACACAGCTGGACTCAAATGAAGGTGTAGAACCATCTCAAGGATGATCAGAAGAAATGGACAGCACCTGAGTTAAATATATGAGTGTTACAGCAAAGGGTCTGAATATGATATTTCATGTGATATTTCAGTTTCTCTTTTTTAATAAATCTGCAAAAATGTCAACAATTCTGTGTTTTTCTGTCAATATGGGGTGCTGTGTGTACATTAATGAGGAAAAAAAATTAATTTAAATGATTTTAGCAAATGGCTGCAATATAACAAAGAGTGAAAAATTTAAGGGGGTCTGAATACTTTCCGTACCCACTGTATATGATTTATTAATATAGTTTTTTACCCCTCTATCTGCCTGGTCTTATATTATCTTGTAGCCTCTATTAGGGTTTTTACATAATAAAACAACAACATAGCATGTCAATTAGGTACTTTTATTTATTTATTTATTTTTAATGACATGCAAAATTGTAACAAAAATTACAGTGCTCTAACAACAGTTAAATTAGCAGAATACATTAATAAATGACAATTGACATTGAACATAAATAAATGCTTAAAGTATAACAAAATAGAAACACAAAATAGTGTGATGAAGACCAAGTTCCAGTGAAATACTGTATTTTCATAATCCTCTATGATGCCTGAAAGTCCATCATTATGCATATTTCGGTGTGATTGAGTGGCAGTTTCTCTCTGCAGATGACGAGGTTGTAGGATGTGAAGCATCTGAAATACACGATTGAGTTTACAGTTGCAATGTGTCTCCTTCCATTTGTTTAAAACAATTGCTTATGAAGGTCAAAAGTAGCAAAAAATGTACAGTATGTGAGCCCTTCACAATCTTAAAAGAAAAAAAAAGTGATATAAAGTCATGGGATAGCTTTATAAAACCAAGTAATAATTGAAAAAATTCTAACAGTATGGATTATAAATTCAATATCTCTGTTACCTACTTAGTGGAGAAGAGGAGAGAAGGTATCCTCGGCTTAAAAGAGCTGCTCACACTTACATGTGACCAAAAAAACTAAAAAGAGAAAAGAACATGTTTGTTTGGAAACCAGTTAAAATTTTAAACTTAAATTTGTATTTAAATTTAAGAATGAAATCATTTACCTGTTGAGAGTATGTTAACAGTCTGTGTAGCTGTATCACTGAACTCCAGAAAAATCAGTAATGAGGTGCTTTGACAGTTACAGATTTGAAAAACAAAAGGGCGGGAATAAAGAACCCTAAACTCTAACACAAAGAACCATTTCAGCATAAAGGGCTTCTTCAGGATGCTATGGTTCTAAATATAACCGTTACTACATGTAAAGAACCTTTAAAGAACCATCTTTTTTTAGAGTGTATAAAACTTATATCAGCCTATGCAGACAGCAGCAGTTGCATGCAATACAGTATAAAGAGTTGTGTCTGAATGCTCTACACACTTCATCATTTTAAATATTTGGCTTTGTCTATGCTCAACCCCATACCGATTCCGATACCTAAGCTCAGATCTGGCGAGTAAACAAAAAATATAATGTTTGGGAAAAAGTACACTCTTAACATCAGTCAGTCAAGCATTATAAATATATTATGATAATCAAGTATTATTTAATGATAGAACTTTGGCTATTAGAATTAAAACTGGGTAACCATGTATGAATGCATATTAGTCAGTTTAACTGAATTTAGGACCGGTGGTGGTGCTTTTTTGGTCATTCAGTGTTTCTGTAAAAATGGGGAAAAAACTATCAATAATACTGATAAGATAATAATAATCATACTATGAATTCTACTAAGAACAATAAAACACACTAAGGATTAAGGAGCTGCTGGATTCATGAATATTAATCACGTTGTCTGAATTGGCTCGAACTGATTTGCTGAAATCAAAACAGGGACGATAATAGGTGAGCGCCAGCCAATGAGATTGTCGTTTGCGCATTAGCTCCGCCTACTACCGGAGAACCCGGCAGTTAAGCTGAAGAATTCAAAAGGAACTGCGTTATTTTAACAGGAAAATACAACAAAGAATATCGTTTACATACCATTCGAATTGACGCGCTACGTGCGTTCACACCAGACGCGAATGAAGCGTTAAGCGCGAGTGATTTACATGTTAAGTCAATGCAACGCGATAGACATCCTGCTGCGCGATTCACGCGAATGGGGCGTTTCGGGCGTTTGACGCGCGTAACGCGAATCGCGCGAGTTGAAAAATCTGAATTTTGGCGAATAATCGCGCCGCGTTAACCAATCAGGAGCTTGCTCTAGTAGTGAAGTGATTACGACGTAGAAATCCGAAACAAAATCATCGTCGCTGTATGTGGATGCTGTACGATACATCTTCGTACTTTTACAGAAAAAGGAATAAAAAGAAGCTTACTAGGTAGAAAGTGAGTGAGGAGGTCGGATAATCTGGTAAATTGTAAAAAACGCTCTTTACTCAATTTGAGCTATATATACATATTGAGTTGATGTGTTTATTCAGAGGAAGTGTGCAGAAAGAAGTGGAAGAGTCAACAAAATCCATGTCAGCCATTTCGCAACGAGACTGGAGCCGCCTGGCAGAAGCCCCTCCCTATACATAGCCTCCAACTCACACACTGGCCAGTAAAATCTGATTATTTATTAGCCAGTGGTTAATATTAGACATCATTTAGTCGCCCAGGGTGAAGATTTAGTCGCATATGCAAGTGATTTACTGGCAATGTGCTAGCACGTTTGTACTTCTTCTTCGCTGCTCTAAATAGTGGTTGCTTGTGGCAACACAGCACAACTTCCTGTGTTTGCATTCTGAGCAGCGAAGAAGAATTGATATCCGATTTGCAGCGTTAAGCAAAGCTAGCGCGCATAAGTATAGGTCTTGTTTAAGAAAATGGTATCGGATCGGTACATGGGTTCGAGTACTCGCCGATACCGATGCCAGAATTTTTTGTGGTATCGGTGGAATTTCCGATACTAGTATCGGAATCAGAACAACCCTAGTTCTAAATAAAGGTTCTTTATTGGCAATGATGATTCCATGAAGAATCTTTGACAATCACGGAAACTTCACTATTCTACAAAATGTTCTTTTGATTACTAAAATAGCCTATTCATCACACTAAGAAAAAAATATTATTTTTAGAACTGTTCACTGTAAGGTTCTTTGGGGAACCAAAAATGGGTTTACTGTGACATCGCTTCAAAAATTCCCTTCTGGAACCTTTATTTTTAAGAGCAAAGAACAAACACAGCTGCTAAAATTGCCCAGTTATAGTTTCACGGTGTCAGATATAGTCTTGTTTTCTTACAAGGCCAAGACAGTTTATTGTGTTCTGATGGTTACTGAAACTAGATATATCATGATTTTAAACAAATTTGTAGATCCTTTGATTGAATTCAAACCAAAGAACTAGAACCACATGCATTGCAATGGCTGATCCTTGCATTAAGTGGCTTAAGTTGGTTATGTGACTGTCTCACCAAAACCGATCTCTCGTGTTAGATCTATAATCCACTTCAATAGTCCCTGATCAGAGTCCTCAACTTAGACCGGACACCGTCAGAATACGCAAATTACTACGTCAATGTGTGTATGTTATTGCACCCTGTCAATGAACAATCTCTGCTGTCTTCTGGCAACTGTATTGTAGTGTGAAATAACAGGGCAAAGGAATGGTAACTTCTTGTTACCTTTTGCAAATTATCACTAACTTAGATGAGGTTAAGCAGTTATTTCTTGTTGTGTGTGTATATATAGGCTGTAAATCTATAAATACCAAAATGAAGGTGTAAGCCATCTGTGAACCTGTGATATACTGGGCATCATATCGGTGACATTGGCATGAGATCCAGTTCACAGTGTCCTTGAATGAAACGCTCACAAAATAATGACCTTGCGTAGGTTTGGTGTGCTCTGACCTTACTGTTCTCTGGTTCTAGTAAACAAATGAACAAAAATGTGAAACACTGATGGTGGTCTTGTGCGAAAAGGGCAGACAGTCCTTGAGATGAAATTCTGTACAGAGTTCAACACTGAGGAATACAGAACACAGACTAGATACACAAAGACTTTATTTTCACTGGTTCTGTGTTGTACAAATCATAGTTATTCAGAGTATGTTAGTGATTCTTGCATAAAGTGGCAGTCAAAACACTGCAGTACTAGTTTCAGCCGAAAGCTTAATTTGTTAGCACTTTTTAATTCCGTATTTCAGGGCTTACAAAAAAAGAATCTTATCACATATGTGGACCTGTATTGGGTGCAGAAAAGATGAGTTTGCTCATGGCTCGAATGTACTGAGAGCCATCCATGGAAGTGAGTTTGAGGCTGCTCATGGGTAGCAGGGCTCTGTTAGTGTAATATCTGAGGAATGGAGTCTGGGCTTCGATTGCCTCCATATACACCTAACAATAGAGACAAGAACATGTTAAAACGGTCACGGTAATATGTGTAGTATAGAATACTGAAACAATATTTTCAACATAGATAGATACAGTATATAGATATAGACATATCTGAATATCAACATTTGTATGTAGATAGATAGTAGATAGATTAATAAGAATAAAATCAAAAGTCATTTATATATTCCGTAGTTTCAGACTAATAAGAACATACCACTTTTCTTTACAATTCTTCTAGGGGTCTAATTTGATCTTTTTACTTAAAAGTAAAAACAATATTAAAATCAGTTCTAAAAACACAAATCCCTTATTAACAAAAAATAACAAAATATTCAACATTACACAATGTCACAGATCACAGAGACACAAAATTAGATCAGTTAACCTCAAAACTGTTTCGACTGACTAAATCTCACAAATGTCGATAATCAAAATGAAGAAGACCATAGCCATTCATTAAATGTGCTGTTATAGTGAAAATGACCTCAGAGAAGTAAAAAAAAAAAAATTTACATTAATATATTACTGTAATATTAATATTATTGTTGTGTTGTTCATTGTTTTGCTAGGCCGATTGTTTGTTTTTAACAGAAACTTTAAGATTCATTTATAAAAAAAAAAAAATCAATATTAAGTTATAAAATAATTAAACCGGTCATATTTCATATCTGCTTCTTTATTTGGCTCTGAATCAGACGTTCTCTCTTTCACTCTCACTCAGAGGCTGGCGGCTGGCTGCAGCACCTGTATGATGTCTTCGGTGTCCTGAGCGGCGTTCTGGAACACAGACTGGCAGTGCTGCAGGTACTGATCATACAGGCTGCGTGTGTGCGCGTCAACTTTCTGTGCTTCGTCGCTGGGCTCCGTCCTCTTCAGGTTCATCAGGAAGTCTGTGTTGACTGGTCCGCATTCAATCAGGCTCACACTGCAGCATGGGAGAGGTGTAATGGATTTGGGATAGTGTAGGGGTACCAATTTATCAGAGGATAAATGGTTCTTTTTGCTCATGCAAATGTAAAATGGTTCTCTTTGTTCATGCAAATGTAAAATGGTTCTCTTTGCTCATGCAAATGTAAAATGGTTCTCTTTGCTCATGCAAATGTAAAATGGTTCTCTTTGCTCATGCAAATGTAGTTGTGCACATATAATACCCACTGGATATTGAAGTGCTGGAGCAGTATAGCCAGGCTCTCACAAGCACCCTCTACTGCAAATTTGCTAGCACAGTAGACCTCATTGAATGGTAGTCCTGAGTTTCAGACAAAGAACATTTATTTATTTATTCAATGATTCATTCATTCACACACATTTATTTATTCATTCAAATTTTGTGGGTTTATTTCTTGTTGCAAGAAATTTATTGTAGAAGTTTAAGTTGGGGGGTTAAGAGAGTACCAATAGTGTAAGAGATATACTCTGAAAATAAGTGTTTTTATGAACATTTTATTTAATATATATATATATATATATATATATTTATTTATTTATAACGTATATATTATATATATATATTATATATATATTTTAACCTTATTTTGTAGTTGTTTTCCATTTGCAAATTGATTTTATTTTAAGGATCTTGTCTCCTTTGGCTTGATCAGTTTTTGGATTTAAAAGACAATTCATATTATATTAATAGTAATATTATTGATTCGTCTGCACTGACACTGTCCAGTGATAAAACGAAGAATTGAATTAAGCTGGATAATGACATTAAAGGGATAGTTCACCCAAAAATGAAAATTCTGTCGTCATTTACTCCAAAGTAGTTCCAAACCTGTATGAATGTCTTTGTTCTGCTGAACACAAAGGAAGATAGTCTGAAGAATGTGGGAAACAGGGCAGTTCTGGGGCACCATTGACTTCCATAGTATTTTTTTTCCTACTATGGAAGTCAATGGTGCCCCAAAACAGCCTGGTTACAAACTTTATTCAAAATATCTTCCTTTGTGTTCGGCAGAACAAAGAAACTCATACAGGTTTGGAACTACTTGAGGGTGAGTAAATGACGACAGAATTTTCATTTTTGGGTGAACTATCCTATATAACACTGACACTTACCAAACTAAACTGAATCAACATTGAACAGAAATTATGCTAAATAATGACACCATTGCCACCATTACATCTGACATCGAATTTGTTTCATAACTGATGAATTAACACTTTTATTTTTATTACTGTGAAGCTGATTTGTCGATCTCTGTTGTATAAAGCGCTATATAAATAAATGTGGCAATGTTCTTTAGAAATGAAAAGACAAGATAAAAATACTGATTAAGAAAATTATTTTTGGAATGAATTGCTTTGATTCGCTGCATGTTATTGAAAAATCTCACTTTCTCTCTCTCTGTTTCACTGTCTCTCCCTCCACCCCCACTAACCCTGAAGTCCTCCCATGCTGCCGGTCACAAGGATTCGTCCGTGTCTCTTTTTCTTCATGTCTGGTAGGAAGGTCTGTATGGTGCGGAGGGTGCCCAGCAGATTGACATCCAGGATTGCATGTATATCGTCCAGTGAGTGGGCTTCCAGAGGACCCATCAGACCTACACCTGCATTACAAACTAACACAAAGATGTTGGGGAGAGAATTAATGAAATAATTGATCCCTTTGGTGAAAACATGGGTTTATATACTTATTTTATATTTTAGCAGTTAATTTCAAGGATGCCAGTACATTTGGGCTTTAAACCTTGCATTTAGACAAGCTTTTCCCTCTGAAAGGCCAGCATGTCTTACTTTCTCTTACCTAGTATGTCAATTCTGCCCTCTGTAACGTTTCTCTTAGCGTCAAGTATAGACTGCTGGTCTGTCACATCCATCTGTAGTATGGCCATTGTGTCTTTATGCAGTCCTCTCACACTCTCCAGCAGCCGCTGCTTCTTGTCCAGGTTCCGCATGGTAGCGTAGACTAAACATTAATAATCATTCATAAAGTGATTATAACAATATACAAGGTAGACTTGTACGTTTACTGTACTGTTTCAGACATACATACATGAAAATAAAAACTGAGTAAATTAAAAAGAACAATACAAATGCATTGTTTTATGTCTCATCGTTTACCTTTGTAGGCTTTTGACGGATTTGATGCGAGATGCACAGCCAGGCTGAGTCCAATCCCTGAAGAGCATCCAGTAATGAGAACAACTTTCTGCTCCATTTGTGCAATAAAGCATCAGTCCGCAACACAAAGGAGACGAGCGCTGCTGCAGTGGTGCTCTGAGGTTGAAGTTATGTGGTCTGTCTAACTGCTGTGTCTCTGATTCAAGTGTTTTATCTTTCTCTGCTATCACAAGGCCAGCTTGGTGGAAACATTCTGATTTCACACTCTTTTTTTTTTTTTCACTCAGCAGGTGCAACTTCAGACTCACACACAGTACATGTCAGCAGCTGTGCTGAATATTATACTGAAGAAATGTTCAGTAAATGATTTAAAATGACTTATAATGGGGACCGGTCCCTGCCATGCCTGCAAGACTATATTGCTGCCCAACTGAGAAATTTGGTATGTTGCTGTGATTCAACCTATACTGCCATTTGGAAACAAGTGGAAATCTTGCAGAGCCCAATTCCAGTTCAGTCACTTTTAGGTGATAACAAAAACATAACTCAGTGGACAAAATGTGGTTTAGAATTATGGTATAAATTGATGAGAATCTTGCAACTAGAGTATCAGATGAGAATATTAAGTTGGATTGGCCATGATTCTCAGTTCTAGCCCGCTCAAATGGATAAAAGTTGGGCTAAAAGGAATAACTGCTTACTCTTCTGTTATATCAATAGATATAAGGGGGAAAGTCAGGATTTTCAGAATTTAATGATCAAATTTGGTCTGGAGAAACAGGATTTTTATAGGTTTTTACAAGTTAGAAGATCAGAAGAGTAACAAATGATTATTCCCCTTTGATAAATATGTTTATTAAAGTGTATAATACAAATACTTGTGAAAAACGATTCATATCTGGTTTATATACCTGCATTCAATATATTAAAGGCCATACTGAGTATATCAAAGAAAAGTGGGAAAGGGAAATGCAGATTTGTATCCTAGCTGAAGAATGGCTGAATTTATGGCATTCACAGTGTATGGCTAGTCATTCCAGGGCTCTAAGGGAATTTTTGTTGGTAAAATACAATTTGTTTCTTTATTACGCCCAAAGTGAAAGCAAAACAAAAAAGAATGATAAATCAGGGCTCCTGCTGGAGGCAGTGTGGGACATTATTGGCTGATCATGTACATGTCTTCTGGTCTTGTCCAGTTTTAAATCTGTTTTGGTCAGAAATACATTCTAGCATAGAGGAAATCTTGGAAATTGAGATTGAAAAAACAGCTTATATTCTATTTCTTGGCAATATACCTGATTCAGTTAATAATAGGAATAAATATTTACTCCAGCAGCCTCCCCTAACAAGAACTCAGTGGGAACACATAGTTACAGAAATTTACAAGATGGAAAGACTGACATTCAGGTTGAGACTTCAAGAAGAGACTTTTAATAAACACTGGGGGAAATGGACAATCTATATGTCAAAACAGAGAGAAGACAGATGAATGCCAAAGTGGAATATGTTCATTAAAGTAAATATATGTACGGAACGGAAATTAGTATTATGTTTATGAATGTATGACCACAAATATTCACGTATACATGCTTACAAATATTTGCTTATATCATAACCAGTTGACCAAACCAAAATTTATTTTACTTTTTGTGTTATACTTTGGGGAAAAATATTTATGTATGTACCCATGGAGGAGTATGTTTGTTTGTTATTGCGTTGAAGTTCATAAAAAAATAAAACAATTCATAATGGTGACAATTTATAAATGTATTTGGGAAATTAATAATACAGATTTTTAATCATATTTTCATCAATGCTGTGAAAAAATCTGAAGCTCTTTTGATGCCATAAAAGCATGGTATCAGCTTCATTAAAAACAATCATTTATAAGTAATAAGTGAGTGGAAGGGGGCAACACCTATAGAACGAATCCCTTTTCCTGTTCTGCTTGGAAAATGTTTTGATAATAGCTAAATAAATATTTTACAAAAGCAAGTTAATGTTGCAAGGTATTGACCTTCAATATTTTAAAGTATTTTAAGACTTTTCCTTGGCGAGTCTGACAAAGCTGAACATCTGTGTTGTCACCCTTGTTAGGTTTTGTACAGAGAATGTTGACATCTGTAGCATCTGACTGATTGTCACGTGATGTTGTCACACAGTGTAAATATCTACTCTCCTACACTATTGTATATTGTATTGACTCACTAATCCCTCTAAACTAGGATAATTGTCACAAAATTATTTCTGCCAAATTATAACCTTACTTTAATGTTTTCATCAACATGATTTGTCTTGGAGTCTGTAACCAGTCCTTCTGAATAAGAACACATTTGATTTGTTTTTAATTAAAAAAATGCTTTATTAACAATGTTCATTATCCATAAAAGACAATCATGCTTGTATTTACATCATTACAGTATATACATATTTACTAAATCAAAATGGTTTGTGGTTAAATAACAAAACAGGAATATACGTACAGCAATGTCATATAAAAAAAATAAAATTATCAAATTGTTAAGTGAGCTCTGAAAGACAAAGTGACAAGTTCATAACTTCAATCCACCTCTTCAATAGTTGGCCCCTGAGCACCGGCCCCTGATGCTCCACGTGATTGAGCTCCACAGCCTCCAGCTGGCATCCCTCCCTGATACAGTTTAGTGATGATTGGATTGCAGACTTTCTCCAGCTCCTTCAGCTGATGTTCATACTCCTCCTTATCAGCCAGCTGGTTGTTTTCTAGCCAGCTGACGGCCTCGTTACATTTCTCAATAACTTTCTTCTTGTCGTCCTCACTGATCTTTCCTTTCAGGTTCTCATCTTCCACGCTGTTCTTCATGTTGAAGGCGTAAGACTCCAGAGAGTTTTTGGCAGCGATCTTCTCTCTTTGCTGATCATCTTCAGTTTTGTATTTGTCTGCTTCCTGCACCATCCTCTCAATCTCCTCTTTACTCAGTCTGCCCTTGTCATTGGTGATGGTGATCTTGTTCTCTTTTCCAGTGCTTTTGTCCACCGCGGACACATTTAGGATTCCGTTGGCATCGGCGTCAAAGGTCACTTCGATCTGCGGGACTCCACGTGGAGCAGGTGGGATTCCTGTCAGCTCAAATTTACCCAGCAGGTTGTTGTCTTTTGTCATGGCCTCTCTCCCTCGTAGACCTGGATCAGGACACCGGGCTGGTTGTCTGAGTAGGTGGTGAAGGTCTGGGTCTGTTTGGTGGGGATGGTGGTGTTGCGTTTGATGAGGGCCGTCATGACTCCACCTGCGGTTTCAATACCCAGGGACAGTGGAGCCACGTCCAGCAGCAGCAGGTCCTGGACGTTTCCAGATGTGTCTCCCATGAGGATGGCGGCTTGAACCGCAGCACCATAAGCCACTGCCTCGTCTGGGTTGATGCTCTTGTTCAAGTCTCTGCCGTTGAAGAAATCCTGCAGAAGCTTCTGGATTTTTGGGATTCTTGTTGATCCTCCAACCAACACAATGTCGTGAATCTGAGACTTGTCCATCTTGGCGTCTCTCAGGGCTTTTTCCACAGGCTCAAGCGTTCCTCTGAAGAGGTCTGAGCACATCTCTTCAAAGCGCGCTCTGGTGATGGACGTGTAGAAGTCGATGCCCTCGTACAGTGAGTCGATCTCGATGCTGGCCTGAGAGCTGGAAGAGAGGGTCCGCTTGGCTCGCTCGCATGCTGTCCGCAGCCTCCTCAGGGCCCTCTTGTTCTGACTGATGTCCTTCTTGTGCTTCCTCTTGAATTCTTCAACAAAGTGATTCACCATGCGGTTGTCAAAGTCCTCCCCACCCAGATGAGTGTCTCCAGCTGTGGCCTTCACCTCAAAGATGCCATCTTCAATGGTCAGGATGGACACATCAAAGGTGCCTCCGCCCAGATCAAAGATCAGGACGTTGCGCTCTGAAGCTTTGCCTTTGTCAAGGCCGTAGGCAATGGCTGCAGCTGTGGGCTCGTTGATGATTCTCAGGACATTCAGTCCAGCGATTACTCCAGCGTCTTTAGTCGCTTGCCTCTGGGAGTCATTGAAGTAGGCGGGAACTGTGATAACTGCATTTGACACCTTCTGCCCCAGATAAGCTTCAGCAATCTCCTTCATCTTCACCAGGACCATAGAGGAAATCTCTTCAGGGTAAAATGTCTTGGTTTCTCCTTTGTATTCAACTTGAACTTTCGGCTTCCCGCCGTCACTGGCGACTTGGAAAGACCAGTGCTTCATGTCAGACTGCACAACTGGGTCATCAAACTTTCTGCCGATCAGCCTCTTGGCGTCAAACACAGTGTTGTTGGGGTTCATGGCCACCTGGTTTTTAGCTGCATCTCCAATGAGCCTCTCAGTGTCCGTGAAGGCAACATAGCTGGGTGTTGTTCTGTTTCCCTGGTCATTGGCGATGATCTCCACTTTTCCATGCTGAAACACCCCCACACAGGAGTAGGTGGTGCCCAGGTCAATCCCAATAGCAACTCCTTTTGCTGACGACATGTTTGATTAGACGTAACTGTAGGCTACTAAAACACAAAAAAAGAACAATCAGAATCAGAAATGTTTCTAAAATGCTACAAATTATTGTGCAAAGAAAATTTAAATGAAACTTTCTGTCTGTTTCCAGTCAATATGACACTTCTCACAATAACAGTAAAAGAAAAGCCTTTTCTAGTACATTATCTATATGTATTGTGCTCTGATAATGACAACAACATAATCTGTTCATTGCTCTTTTTTTCTCTGTGCGAAAAATGACTAATAATACAATTTTCTAGTTTATTTTAGGGAGACTATAGACTGCCTATATAAGTGCATGTAGACTACATATAAGCTCATATTTTATACAACATATCAATTACACAATACATTTAGCTTATCCCTTACTGTAAAAAAAAAAAAATAGACTTACCGTAGAGTAGATTCTTAAATGTGATGAATTTACACCTGTTCGTGTAGAAAGTCAGGTCAGGCTGTTCTTTGCTCTCTTTACAGATCTCTCCTGTTCAGCTCAGCTTCGTCAGTGGCTGCTTTCGCTCTTTAAATACACCAGAGCGCGCACTCCCTCAAACTCTACACACTTCTGGAAGCGTCCAGTGAATCAGACCAATCAAAACACAGCAAGCAGCCGCGTGCCGGTGTTACGTCCGCTGTCACTGAAGCAGCTGAGAGGAAGTTTATGGACGCTTCCAGAATTTTGCTGTGAAAGTACGATAAATACAATGAACTTTAAAAACATGTCTTTTCCCTGTCATGTTTGAATGCACTCTTACACAAATTATATGAAATATGGCTAAGTTTAAAAAATATATATTTTTAGGCTATGTGTCTTTGTTTAGTCTGATCCGTAGGCTACATTGCGTTAGTCCAAAATACATTATTTGCATCTAAAAACGTTTATTTAACTATGGTTTCGGTTTGTGATATTGTTAATCGCGTAATGACTGTGGCGCCCGAGTCGATGGAATAAGTCAATTGTTAGTGTATTAATCTACAATGACAGTTTGACAGACTTAAAATTACAATTAATTGGATAAAATATGTTGTGTTCACTATACTTATTTCAGTTTGGGGTGAAGCTTAATCTTCCCAAAGCAACAACTTTGCTTTATTAAAATGTCAGGAACGGATAAACCATCACAATATTGATTACAGTAGAATTATATAGCCTACTGTAGGGTAAGTTATATAGGCCTATAAACCATAATGTGTATGTGCAGTGAATGAAGATTTTGAAAGTCCCTTTACATAGGTATTTTCTTAATGTATATGTGTATTGTTAATTTAACGCATTGATTAAAAGAGGACCCCATCCCCACAATAAAGTTGTTTATGTAGCCTATTGCAGTACAGTCCATTTTCTAACAGTTGCATTACTGGAAGTCTGAAATTCTAATTGCAGTTACATCTAGATTTTATAGGCTACATCCTTTAAACATACAGCTTTAGAACAGTTCATTAAACCGTCATTAATAGGGAACATCCAGTCAGGTTTTGGTACCGATGCATTTCATTTAACAACCCGTGATTCATTTAGTAGCTTTAGGTTCATCATCGAGACACATAGGAGGTGTCGTGTACCACAATTTCTTTTTTTTTGAGAAACAATAATAATGGGAGAAATAAGCTACAAAATAAGACTCTTAATACACTTAACAGCGACCTCTATTGACAACAGAACAGAATGAAAACTCGTGCAACAAAGTCTCCAATGTTCCAGAATCATCTGTAGCTTTATTGAAAATCATACTCATTCCCACAGTCCTACAGAAATGTAACACAAATAAAAACAAGTGAACAAAAAAAACAAAACAAACTAAACTTTTTTTAAGAGAATTTAGGCACTAAAAAGCAATGTGACAATGTTTTTTAGAAATAGAAAGATGAGACGGAAATACTAAGAAAATTATTTTTGGAATGAATTAATTTGCTTTGCTTTCCTGCATGTTTTTGAAAAAAATCTCACTTTCTCTCTGTCTTTGAGTCTTTCCCTCCAACCCCACTAACCCTGCCCTCCCATGCTGCCAGTCACAAGGATTCGTTCATGTTTCTTTCTCTTCGTGTCTGGTCAAGGATCGCATGTATATCGTCCAGTGAGTGGGCCTCCAGAGACCCATCAGACCTGCACCTGCATTACAAACTAACACAAAGATATCAGGAAGGAATCAGTGAAATCCCTGAAGAGCATCAGCAAGAACAAGTTTCTGCAAATAAAACATCAGTCCGCAACACAGGAGACGAGCGCTGCTGCAGTGGTGCTCTGAGGTTGAAGTTATGTGGTCTGTCTAACTGCTGTGTCTCTGATTCAAGTGTTTTATCTTTCTCTGCTATCACAAGGCTAGCTTGGTGGAAACTATTTTTTTTTCACTCAGCAGGTGCAACTTCAAACTGACACACAGAATAGTAAACTGTTATGATGAAATGTTCAGTAAATGACAAAGTTATGATGGGGAAAATCAATCATTTGATTGGGGAAATAAGTAAGATTTTTAATCATATTTTCATCAATGGTCTGAAAAAATCTGTAGTTTATTTGATGCCACAAAAGCATGGTACCAACTTACTTCATTTTAGACATTCATTTTTAAGTGTTAAGTGAATGGAAACTCACTGTCAGGGGCAACACCTATATACACTCATTGCCAAAAATATCGGCACCCTTGGTAAATATAATCAAAGAAGGCTGTGAAAATTAATCTGTATTGTTGATCCTTTTGATCTTTTATTTAAAAAATTCACAAAAATCTAACCTTTCATTGGATAATAAGAATTTACAATGGGGGGAAATATCATTATGAAATAAATGTTTTTCTCTAATACACATTGGCCACAATTAACGACACCTTTTTATTCAAGATTCTTTTTGAAATCTCCATTTGCCAGTTTAACAGCTCTAAATGTTCTCCTATAATGCCTGATGAGGTTAGAGAACACCTGACAAGAGATCAGAGACCATTCCTTCATCCAGAATCACTCCAGACCCTTTAGATTCCCAGCTCCATGATGGTGCTTCTTCTCTTCAGTTCACTCATTTTCTACAGGGTTCAGGTCAGAGGACTGGAATGGCCAGCAGAAGCTTGGTTTTGTGCTCAGTGACCCATTTTTGTGTTGTTTTTGAGGTTTGTGTTTGGATTATTGTACGGTTGATCCAAACATGGCCCATTATAAGATTTCTAACAGAGTCAGTCACTTATTGATTTTTTATCTGTTGGTATTTGATAGAATCCATGATGCCATGTGTCTAAACAAGATGTCCAGGACCTCCAGCAGAAATATAGGCCCACAACATCAAAAATACAGCAGTATATTTCATTGTACACATGGGGTACTTTTTATCCCTGTGTTCACCAAACCCATCTTGAGTGTTTGCTGCTAAAAAGCTCATTTTTTAGTTTCATCTGACCATAGAAGCCAGTCCCATTTGAAGTTCCAGTCGTGTCTGATAACTGAATATGCTGGAGTTTGTTTTTGGATGAATGAGGAGAATTTTTCTTGAAACCCTCCCAAACAACATGTGGTGATGTAGGTGCTGTTTGACAATTTTTTTTATGGTTTTCTGACCCCGAGACTCAACTATTTTCTGTAATTCTCCAGCTGTGGTCCTTGGAGAGTCTTTAGCCACTCATACTCTCCTTCTCACCGAGCATTAGGACGATATAGACACACGTCCTCTTCCAGGCAGATTCATAACATTATTTTGATTGTAAATTCTTAATTATTGCCCTGATGGTGGAAATGGGAATTTTCACTGCTCTAGCTCTTTTCTTAAAGCCACTTCACTAATTTGTGAAGCTGAATTATCTTTTGCTGCACATCAGAAATATATTCTTTGGTTTTTCTCATTGTGATGGATGATTAAGGGAATTTGGGCTTTGTTTTCCCTCCTATTTATGTTTCTGTGAAACAGGAAGCCATGGCTGGATAATTTCATGTTCATAATCACCCTGGAGTGCTCAAAATTGTGAATATGAATGGGAATATACTTCAGAGATATTTTACTCATAAGAATTTCTAGGGGTGCCAATAATTGTGTCCAACGTGTATTTGAGAAAAACATTTATTTCATAATGATATTTCCCCCCATTTTAAATTCTTAATTATACAATGAAAGGTTAGATTTTTGCGAATTTTTAAAATAAAAGATCAAAAGGATTAACAATGCAGATTCATTTTCACAGCCTTCTTTGATCATATTTACCAAGGGTGCCGATATTTTTGCCCATGACTGTATGTACACTTATATATTTTTATATTATATATAAATATATTTAATATATAAACATAACGTATTTTTCTTATACATAATAATAATAATAATATAATTCGTTACATTTATAGAGCGCTTTTCTGGGTACTCATAGTGCTTTACATGGAAGGGGGGAATTTCCTCAACCACCACCAGTGTGCAGCATCCACATATATATATATATATATATATATATATGCCATGGTCTGTCTGAATACTGGATTCTGATTGGCTGGCAGGTGTTGATTAAATTCGTTGAACCGCACAGGTAGTTCCAGGTCAGTTTAATCACGTTCTATATTAATGCCCTTCCTATAAACATTGGTAACCATAGTAACATACAGTTACAGTTGAATAGTAATACAGACATGTTAACATCTTTAATATGTGAATGCTGGGAAATGACCATGGCATCCGCTGCGCGTCGGGCGGTCCTTCGCCTCCACGTCGTGCATTCAAATCGTTTAATGCACAGCTAGCCATTGATTATCCCTTACATATATATACACGTTTGTTTTTGTGAAAAGTGGGGACATCCCATAGGCGTACTGGTTTTTATACTGTACAAACTGTATGTGCTATTGCCCTACACCAGTGGTTCTCACTTCCAGTCCTGGGGGCCCCCTTCTCTGCACATTTTGCATGTCTCCCTTACTTAACACACCTGATTGAGATCATCAGCTTGTTAGGAAAGAGATCCATGAACTGAACTAACGAGCTGATGATCTCAATCAGGTGTGTTAAGCAAGGGAGACATGCAAAATGTGCAGAGCAGGGGGCCCCCAGGACTGGAATTGAGAACCACTGCCCTACACCAACCCTACACCTAACCCTACCCCTTACAGGAGACTTTGTGCTATTGCAGATTTTCAATACACTCCATTCGGTGTGATTTATAAGCGTTTTGAAAAGTGGGGACATGGGGTAATGTCCTGAAAAGTCACCTTCACCCTTGTCATTATACAAAAACGCGCGCGCGCACACACACACGCACACACACAGGGATGTATGCATGCGTGTATGTGTATGTATATATGTGTGTGTGTGGATATACACTGTAAAAAGTGAAAGTTGACTTAACTTAAAAAAATTGAGGAAACCCGTTGCCTTCAAATTTTTAAGTAAATGATAATTTAAAAAAAATAAGTTAATTGAATTGTCAAGTTCACTTAACTTTTTTTTTTTTTAAATTATTATGTACTTAATAATTATGCATAACTTTCACAGTGTATGTATATATTGGCTTTAGATATAGATACCTCATCTGAACACCTCTCTAACACTAATTAACTGACTTCTTCGTATGGAACACACAATCCTTCACATAAGAGGTTTGATTAGGCCTAATAATAGTGGAATTAGACAATTCATCTAGAGTGCAACACCATCTGATGTGTTCAGACAAGGACCACAGGTGACTGTCCACCATGACCATGTCACTGCAAACGTGTTTGTTAGCATATGACTCATAAACGGACAAATGTTTAACACTTTAATATAAAGCTATCTTTATTTTTTTAATAGTATTCAAATTAAGTCAACTGTTTTGATGGTCTACTGTTCTTTAACTGTAATATTTTAACATTTATGAATTGGCCTCATGCACCTCCATTTTAAGTGTCTCACACTGACCAATATTTTTTTTCTAAGAAAAAGAGGAACAAGTGGAATTTATGCCAATCAAAACATATCCCTCCAGAGAAACATTTTGCATATTGAATAAATGAGGAGTCCTTGGCCAATTCGATACTGTTGTGTATATTTTCTGATAAAGTATCACATGAATTCTATTCTGGATATCTAAATACAGCTGTAATTACATTTAATACACATTTTCAATATGCAGATATTATTTAGAACACTTTGCTGATTAATAAAACGATGTAATCTGATTATTTAACAGGGATCATCCCCCCATTTAGTGAAAGTTGTAAAGCTTTACCTTGATTTTGAGGCCATTGATTCATTTCACAGCCCATAAGTTCTTTTAGTAGCTTTACATAAACTGTGCTTTTGTAATAACTTCATGGTAAAGACACATAGAATGTGTTATGTACCACAATTACTGAGCATTTAAGAAGGAATAGAAACGGTCTTCAGAGAAATGCAAAATAATGAAGGTAACTGAGCCCTCTATTGACAATAGAGCAGAATGATAGACCACAATAGACCACGATTTTAATTGACATACAGAAATAAATAATAAGCATTGGTTAATTGTTTATTTATCACTACAATCTTTACTTTTGCCTTGATATTCGAATACAATTTAAACAAGTTTCTACACGAGTAACAAGGACTTAACCTAGGAATATTAGCCTGTTTGTAGACCTGTTTGCTTTTAAAATACATTTCAACATCAAGGTGATAAATTAGCTAAAACTGTTAAATGTTCATGTTCAATTAAGAGGTTCACTATAATTTTATGATCTCAAGATCACAGAAAACTCCAGAAATAGCTAGAATCTATGCGATGACGCAGCTGTGTGGGTGGAGCCGTTCTGCTGTGCCGCGTTGTGATTGGTCGAACTCGCAGGCGCTTTCGAGAAACTTCAGCAGCGCAACACTGGACCGCATAAAACACGGCTGATTCCTTCAGTTCTCTGAATACTTCAGCAGAGGTCTGAATTACTGCGGAAAGAGCGAGACATCGAAGTGAACTATCCAAGCAAGAGCCACAGTTACCCTGACAGAATTCATACAAGGTAAGCTGAAAAATAATTAATACTACCACTGTTCGTTTGGAGTTACAATACTTATGCCACAAACTTGAAACGCTATAGCAGTCAGTACAGTAAATTGTACATTTATACAGTAAATTATGTTTTTCTTGTATGCATCTGTTTCACGATTAAGTGTCAGTAAATGTGATGAAGAGCCGCCTAACGAATCACTAATTAGAAGTTTATTTAAGTGTAGGGTGAATTGCCCTAAAGCGGGACAATTTTTTGCATTTCAGATTTTGTTAAATATTGCGATGTGTAGCCAAAACATTAAATCCACACCCAATACAATTTTAAAACCCCAGGATGTGTCCTAATCAAATCAAAAGAGAAAATGCAGATATACACATTCATAAAATAAATGATAGACATATTAGTGTTCTTAGTGCAAGTCGTCTGAGAAAATCTACAGCTTCCTAATGCGGGACACTGAAAAGTCTATGATAAAAGGCCAAAATCACCTTTATTCATGTGAAATAGTAAAATGCTCTTGGTTATGGATGGTTGAAACATGGATAATTAAACATCAGACAACTAATACAATATGATGCGTTGATGCATTTATTATAAAGAAATTAAGCAACTATTATCACATTTTATGTAGATAGAAAAGAGTTTAACACAGGCAGAATTTCTTGACTCTTCTCTAGTTTATTTTACTTGACGACAAACACATATAACAACAACAGCATAGCCTAGGCCTTTTTGAAGACACGATATAAAATCGTACAACTTCATAACAAAAAAGAAAAACAGTTTGAACAAGTTTTAGGCTAGATTCAACCTTGAGTCAGAATTCATGAACATGCTATGAACTGCAGTTAAAAACCTTTTAGATCATTTGTTTTCTGTTTTCTATTTCACTAAACAACAAAAACACATCATTATAACAGTCTTTTTTGAAAACCTTCAGCCTGCACAAACCTTAAGAACTACCTTAAAACAACAACAACAACCTTTTGGCAGAGGTTAACTCATTACATCTCTGAAAACAAGCAGTCTTTGCATGTCAAGACACCGTCATCATCTATAATGCCATTGTTCTCTGCAATCTGAAATACATGTCATTGAATTAATCATTAGATGCATAAAATAAAGTGGAATGGCTTTATTGGCTTTACAAACTGTATTTTCTATCCCCTCACCCTAACCCTACACTCAAACCTACCCCTCACACAAAACCTTCTGCTATTTTAGATTTTGTATTGCTTAATAACACCATGTTTGTCCCACAAACCAAGCCCCACCACACATTTTTGACTGACTAAAGTACTGTCCCACATTAGGCTAATGTCCCACTTTTCGAAACCACATTCCCTAAAGTGGGACACTAGGAAATTTGATATAAATCTAAAATATATAGTTTATACATGCAAAATTATACTATATTTTGATGGACAAACATTCCATAAGCACATTAGACCAAAAAGTAGCAGGACTGTTTTGTTTCAAATTAATTTATACTCCTTAATATCAAGTTTGTCAAAACTCTGTCACTGAACTTTGGGTGGTCTTCACACAATGTGCTTCCTGTCAGATGATTGCTCCGCCCTCAAATATGACTGGACACTTGAGAGGTCATGTGATTCTGAGCACATGACACCACAGCTTTGGATAACAAATAGTTTTACTGGCATTCATGTATTTATGGGGAGCTACAAACACTAGACCTTAGGTGTCCCACATTAGGCAGTGTCCCACTTTAAGGCAATTCACCCTATATTTAAGTGTGTATCATTATATTTAAGTTTGTTGTTGTTGTTATTATTATTAACAATAACAATTATATTAATAATAATAATTTCTTAATAATAATAATAATAATAAATAATTGTATTAATTATTTATTAATAATATTAATAATAATGAACATGCAAAAAAGATATTTACATAGAAACATTTATCTAAAGTTTAACTACAAAAATAACAGATTCAATGGTGAAAATGAGTGATTTTACATTGCAGTGATTTAGTTTTTTCTTTTTGCTTGTTGAATACAGGTAGACATAAAAAGAAATCAAACATGTCGTCAGCAAAAGGAGTTGCTATTGGGATTGACCTGGGCACCACCTACTCCTGTGTGGGGGTGTTTCAGCATGGAAAAGTGGAGATCATCGCCAATGACCAGGGAAACAGAACAACACCCAGCTATGTTGCCTTCACGGACACTGAGAGGCTCATTGGAGATGCAGCTAAAAACCAGGTGGCCATGAACCCCAACAACACTGTGTTTGACGCCAAGAGGCTGATCGGCAGAAAGTTTGATGACCCAGTTGTGCAGTCTGACATGAAGCACTGGTCTTTCCAAGTCGTCAGTGACGGCGGGAAGCCGAAAGTTCAAGTTGAATACAAAGGAGAAACCAAGACATTTTACCCTGAAGAGATTTCCTCTATGGTCCTGGTGAAGATGAAGGAGATTGCTGAAGCTTATCTGGGGCAGAAGGTGTCAAATGCAGTTATCACAGTTCCCGCCTACTTCAATGACTCCCAGAGGCAAGCGACTAAAGACGCTGGAGTAATCGCTGGACTGAATGTCCTGAGAATCATCAACGAGCCCACAGCTGCAGCCATTGCCTACGGCCTTGACAAAGGCAAAGCTTCAGAGCGCAACGTCCTGATCTTTGATCTGGGCGGAGGCACCTTTGATGTGTCCATCCTGACCATTGAAGATGGCATCTTTGAGGTGAAGGCCACAGCTGGAGACACTCATCTGGGTGGGGAGGACTTTGACAACCGCATGGTGAATCACTTTGTTGAAGAATTCAAGAGGAAGCACAAGAAGGACATCAGTCAGAACAAGAGGGCCCTGAGGAGGCTGCGGACAGCATGCGAGCGAGCCAAGCGGACCCTCTCTTCCAGCTCTCAGGCCAGCATCGAGATCGACTCACTGTACGAGGGCATCGACTTCTACACGTCCATCACCAGAGCGCGCTTTGAAGAGATGTGCTCAGACCTCTTCAGAGGAACGCTTGAGCCTGTGGAAAAAGCCCTGAGAGACGCCAAGATGGACAAGTCTCAGATTCACGACATTGTGTTGGTTGGAGGATCAACAAGAATCCCAAAAATCCAGAAGCTTCTGCAGGATTTCTTCAACGGCAGAGACTTGAACAAGAGCATCAACCCAGACGAGGCAGTGGCTTATGGTGCTGCGGTTCAAGCCGCCATCCTCATGGGAGACACATCTGGAAACGTCCAGGACCTGCTGCTGCTGGACGTGGCTCCACTGTCCCTGGGTATTGAAACCGCAGGTGGAGTCATGACGGCCCTCATCAAACGCAACACCACCATCCCCACCAAACAGACCCAGACCTTCACCACCTACTCAGACAACCAGCCCGGTGTCCTGATCCAGGTCTACGAGGAGAGAGGGCCATGACAAAAGACAACAACCTGCTGGGTAAATTTGAGCTGACAGGAATCCCACCTGCTCCACGTGGAGTCCCGCAGATCGAAGTGACCTTTGACGCCGATGCCAACGGAATCCTAAATGTGTCCGCTGTGGACAAAAGCACTGGAAAAGAGAACAAGATCACCATCACCAATGACAAGGGCAGACTGAGTAAAGAGGAGATTGAGAGGATGGTGCAGGAAGCAGACAAATACAAAACTGAAGATGATCAGCAAAGAGAGAAGATCGCTGCCAAAAACTCTCTGGAGTCTTACGCCTTCAACATGAAGAACAGCGTGGAAGATGAGAACCTGAAAGGAAAGATCAGTGAGGACGACAAGAAGAAAGTTATTGAGAAATGTAACGAGGCCGTCAGCTGGCTAGAAAACAACCAGCTGGCTGATAAGGAGGAGTATGAACATCAGCTGAAGGAGCTGGAGAAAGTCTGCAATCCAATCATCACTAAACTGTATCAGGGAGGGATGCCAGCTGGAGGCTGTGGAGCTCAATCACGTGGAGCATCAGGGGCCGGTGCTCAGGGGCCAACTATTGAAGAGGTGGATTAAAATACCTCAGGAATGGAATGGTTCAGGGACTGATAAAACTCTTTTCTCTTTGACTCTTTCTTTTTTTCTCTTTTCTTCTATCGTTGCACATTATATTAGTTCACTCCACTTTGCTACTGTTAACCTTGACATTACCTAGTTAACATGTTTTGACTTATTTTTTAAGATTTTTACATTATTTATCATTCATGTTTTTTACTGTTACATGTTGAATGTTGTGTTGGAACTGTAAATAAAATTGTTAATATTTTAAATTGTGTGGTTGTACTCTTTTTTTAAAAAAAAGTAACTTTTTTAAAAAGTTACATAAGATCTCTTTAAATAAAATAACAGTAAAGGTGGAATTTACAGTCAACTCTGAGGCATTATCCATATATTATGGGGTTTGTCACATTATAGATATAAGATTAATTGATATCAAAATGCCTACAGGCTTTAAAGACATATATTATATACAGTGGGTACGGAAAGTATTCAGACCCCCTTACATTTTTCACTCTTTGTTATATTGCAGCCATATGCTAAAATCATTCAAGTTCATTTTTTTTCCCCTCATTAATGTACACACAGCACCCCATATTGACAGAAAAACACAGAATTGTTGACATTTTTGCAGATTTATTAAAAAAGAAAAACTGGAATATCACATGGTCCTAAGTATTCAGACCCTTTGCTGTGACACTCATATATTTAACTCAGGTGCTGTCCATTTCTTCTGATCATCCTTGAGATGGTTCTACACCTTCATTTGAGTCCAGCTGTGTTTGATTATACTGATTGGACTTGATTAGGAAAGCCACACACCTGTCTATATAAGACCTTACAGCTCACAGTGCATGTCAGAGCAAGTGAGAATCATGAGGTCAAAGGAACTGCCTGAAGAGCTCAGAGACAGAATTGTGGCAAGGCACAGGTCTGGCCAAGGTTACAAAAAAATTTCTGCTGCACTTAAGGTTCCACAAGTGGCCTCCATAATCCTTAAATTGAAGACGTTTGGGACGACCAGAACCCTTCCTAGAGCTGGCCATCCGGCCAAACTGAGCTATCGGGGGAGAAGAGCCTTGGTGAGAGAGGTAAAGAAGAACCCAAAGATCACTGTGGCTGAGCTCCAGAGATGCAGTCGGAGATGGGAGAAAGTTGTAGAAAGTCAACCATCACTGCAGCCCTCCACCAGTCGGGGCTTTATGGCAGAGTGGCCCGACGGAAGCCTCTCCTCAGTGCAAGACACATGAAAGCCTGCATGGAGTTTGCTAAAAAACACCTGAAGGACTCTCTGGTCTGATGAGACCAAGATAGAACTTTTTGGCCTTAATTCTAAGCGGTATGTGTGGAGAAAACCAGGCACTGCTCATCACCTGTCCAATACAGTCCCAACAGTGAAGCATGGTGGTGGCAGGATCATGCTGTGGGGGTGTTTTTCAGCTGCAGGGACAGGACGACTGATTGCAATCGAGGGAAAGATGAATGCGGCCAAGTACAGGGATATTCTGGACGAAAACCTTCTCCAGAGTGCTCAGGACCTCAGACTGGGCCAAAGGTTTACCTTCCAACAAGACAATGACCCTAAGCACACAGCTAAAATAACAAAGGAGTGGCTTCACAACAACTCTGTGACTGTTCTTGAATGGCCCAGCCAGAGCCCTGACTTAAACCCAATTGAGCATCTCTGGAGAGACCTAAAAATGGCTGTCCACCAACGTTTACCATCCAACCTGACAGAACTGGAGAGGATCTGCAAGGAGGAATGGCAGAGGATCCCCAAATCCAGGTGTGAAAAACTTGTTGCATCTTTCCCAAAAAGACTCATGGCTGTATTAGATCAAAAGGGTGCTTCTACTAAATACTGAGCAAAGGGTCTGAATACTTAGGACCATGTGACATTTCAGTTTTTCTTTTTTAATAAATCTGCAAAAATGTCAACAATTCTGTGTTTTTCTGTCAATATGGGGGTGCTGTGTGTACATTAATGAGGGAAAAAAATGAACTTAAATGATTTTAGCAAATGGCTGCAATATAACAAAGAGTGAAAAATTTAAGGGGGTCTGAATACTTTCTGAACCCACTGTATATACACAGACATCAGTTTTGAGTTTAAGGTACAGCTTTTCTAATGACTTTAGGCCAAAATCCTTCTACACATTTATGCTGTAGTTGCTGACATAAGCAGCAGGGGTCAGCATGTCCTGACTGTAAAACACAACCGCAAATCCTTGGACCTCACATCTGCTGGAAGGCTTCTTAGCTGAACCCCGGCACGAGTACAGCAAAAAAGAGACTATGACATAATCTTCCTTGACTTTAGAAAAACGATACATCATCCAAACACCCTTCTAACACCAATTAACTGACTTCTTCATATGGGACACACAGTCCTTATTTACAAAAGATGTTTAATTACTAGTAGTAGAATTATGCAATACATCTAGGAGAGCAACACCATCTGGAGTTACTAAAAGGATATTGAATGTCAAATTGTAAAACACATTCCAAAGATGCACAAAAGTACATGAGATGACCCTTACTTTACCGCTCATATCTGATTTCACTGTAACAAATTTGATGGTCAATACATCCCAAAGATTAAAACAAGAGATTAAGATGAACCCACAGGTTTTTTTAGAGAAAAGGAGAGACATGGAAATATTGTGGCAAGGCATTTTTGATTGAGCATTACTTTTACTGAACCCAGAACATTCTTTTAATTGAACTGAAGCCATTAGTTTAGTCATCAGTAACACATTTGACCATCATTGTAACAGCTGCTGATTAATTATAATGAGCACTGATTTA